>NW_026623249.1:3699972-3946447 GCF_030028575.1 Malurus melanocephalus | reverse complement strand
GCTGTACTGAACATTCCTAGTCTGTACAGACTTTGTAGTGAGTAGCTGAACAAATAACATGTGGAGCACAACTGTACAGTCTTAGCTCAGGTGAGAGTAAAGCAGCATGGAAAATGTTCATTCCAAAGGCTTACCTTACATATGCACATGGACTGCTCTTCCAAACCATCGAAACGCTCTAACAATGCTACAACAGCCTGTAGATCTAAACACAAAGGAATGTCACTTTCAGTGTGAAATACACTGAAAATCCAGGGTAGTGGTCGCAGCCTAATTACAGAGGGACGGTGGGGAGCTGGCAAAGCCAGTCTACAACTTGACCAGCAAACTTCCATCGCATCAGGGGTCCTCCACAGTCAGGTTTACCAAACAATCCTCCAGCAATACTAAAAAGAGAAAATTGCTTTAAAATAATATAGCTAATAATGAAATAAATAATAAAGACTGTTACTCCCTTGCAAATACTGCTAGACACTGCATGGCATAGCAGACAACAAAGCTGTTTCCAGAAAAGACACAGATACGAAATTAAAGGCTCATTAATTAAAGGCCGAATTAACCTTTCCTGGAACACATCATGAGCTACAGCTGGTGTTCATCCCCTGCTTCCTTTCGGGAGTGGAACAAGCAGCACCGCTTCCTTAGGTCACACAGGCTGGCTCAAGGCTTCTGGAAGGCTTAAGAAAAAATGAGTTCTGTGTTGACACAGAACAAGCTTAAAGGCAGTCCCCATCGCATGGCTGTTCATTTTTCACTGCAGTTCTAAACAAGCCTTTTCAAGAAATAATAGTATTTGAATAAATTCATTCTAATGTGAATCAAGTTCAGTTTAATTAAGGAATACTTACATTCTTTTCAATAATAAAAACTGTTATGTAACATTAATCATAATAGTTCTGTAGAGCCAACTCCTTTTTTTTAGGGAGAGAACAGCACTGACAATTTCAGGTAACTAAACCCCGAAACTTAGATTAGACTTGACTTTTCCTGTCTCCTCCCCTACTGCTGTTCTGGGCTTGGCTTGTGTTTTGATGTAATCTGCAATAAAAATTTTAGAAAGATGGGTATAAAAGGGCTGCTGCCAAGTGAAATCACAGAAGGASTACAGTCTGCAATGGGAGGGATTATTGCTGCAGGACAGGGGCCCAGGCTGCTTTCTCAGGTGCTCATCTCCAAGGTGTGCAGCTTTTGTACTTCAGCATCTGCTCTGTCCCTCGTTACCACAAGTTCCTTGAGGAACCTTGGCTCACTGGCTTTTTGTGCTTGTCTATCGGAACTGTCCTCTTATCCATTCTCTGGAGTGGAAAGCTTATCTTCCAGATCCCTAGGCTTCATAAATTCATCTGCTGCTTCTCCAGAGCCACCTCTTTTAGTTTTCTTCTCTGTTATTTCAAAGAGCTCATGAGAATCGAGGTGTTCCAGGAGGGCCTTTTTTCACTCTCAGCACTAAGTGGCAGCCTTTCTGGTTACAGGGCTCCCAAATTCTTGTGTGCAGTGGGAAGTGGCACATGGTTTTAGTAACACCCTTCCTCATTGACACTGAAGGGTTTTAATTTATGTCATGAGGACTAGGAAGGGAACCATTTTGAAAAAAAGTTATGGACATGTAAGTCTTAGCTATACATTCACAATTTGAGAAAGGAAAGCAGGGTAGATGAGCTTGGAAAACCAACAAGCAAACAGAAGGAATAATAAAAGAAAAYATGTTCTACTTAATCTTTGGCAGACTGATTTTACCAAGGTAACTGTGGATCGTCCTACACTGTGTAAGAAAGCCACAGCCTACTTGCAGGTGGGAGATGTGAGCAGTTGCTCTTTTCTAGATCTCTGAGGAACTTCCAGAAAACCCTTGTCAGATCACCCTTAATGTTACATTGATGTTCTTCCGCATTTACAGCAACTTGTCATTAAGTAACACTGTACGATAGACATAGTGAATAAGCAGTTTGTGTGGTGAACAAATAATCCAACACCAGACACAACAGRCAATCCAGTTAAGGGCACAAATACTAAGTTAGTCTGTCCTTCCTTGCTATTTGACTACCACATTAGGTCTGTCAATATATGTCAACACAACTCTACATACAAATACTAATAAAACAATAAATAATATTTGTCCAGATGAAAAAAAAAAAAGCGCCAAACAAAAAAAAACCCACCAAAAAACCCAAACCAAAACAAAACCACAGAAAGCAACTACACCCAGTTCCAAGGCTGTCCTGACAAGGAAAGGGAAGACTTAACTATCCGGGAGATAAATCTGTTTGAAGTGCTTATCCCATCCCAGACCCTCCAAAAAATCTGGCTTTGAGACCTGAGTTGTGCTGCCTCTCAATCCCTCTGGAAGCCTGGGAAGATGTGGGACACCACCATGTCCTGCCAGGTTACCTTCCCCAGCAGAAGGGGCAGCCTGGACAAGTAAGTCTAGCTAACTATAGAATTAAAATCAATGAATAAATAAATGCATCAATGTAGACACACAGAGTCACAGATGATACTGCAGGCCCAGGCTATGAGCAACTCACTGATGGCCAAGCCATCGGAATTTTAGGAGTAACAAAGAACAAGTATGCAACATATGTAAAACATTCCATAAATAGCAAATTGGGACATAATGAAGAACAAGGAATCAAGGAAGAGCAAGGTCTAGTTTTTACAAACAGGCATCCCCAAGACCAAGGGATAAACCATGAATATTACACTCCTCCCTGTGACAAATCACTGCAAGCCCTCCCCATCTGTGACTTCAGCCACTGACCCTGGGACTCAAAGGGAYATTGGAAGGTCAGGCATTATAAAGTTCACATCTCTGAACTACACATTATTTGAGTATAACCATTAGCATTGTTGTAACTGGACAATCAATATCTGATTGGATTGCTAGAATCTTGGGTGTGAGTTCTTTTTGCTGGTCCAAGAGTCAAATAAAAGTGAAACAACCTGCTTTAACTTGGGCACAACTGAATGGCAAGAGATGACATCCTAATTTTGTTGCCATCCTGAAATCCTCCCACTACTTGAAACAGCCATGGCAGTTCCCCAAATGGTAGGTTCTGGTTCTTCAGTAGAACCAGGGAAAGCAGAAGTGAAGGGATGTCAGGAAAAGAAACCCTATGCAAATTTAAAACTATTGATCAACCACACCACCTCAACAAACTGAACCTGGCTCAGAGTCAGCATCTACAAAGAGACACAGAAGAGCTGTGGTATCTTATAAAATGCATCACGGCATCTTTTAAGCAAGTATCTATGTTGGCATTTGAAGTTGGAAAATGTGTGCTTTGCAAGGTCCCAGGGCTTCCTACTTCAGATGCTTTGATGCAGGCCAGGACAAATTCTAACCACATTTTGTGTGCTAACTCAGTGGCATGACTGAAAGCTGTTTGCACTAAAAACATACAAGCCAGAAGGCTGAGCACACTTTTCACTTYGCTAGCCTGTATGTGGTCAGAAGGAATTTTATGCTCCATCCTGAGAAGTGCCCCAAGGCTGAAAGTAAAACTAGGCTTTGCTTGGTGGGGATGAAGGAAGAAGAAAGCTTATTGTGGAGAGCACAATCTAAACAATCCCAGGCTGGTGCCCTGGCATCCAACGCAGAGCGGGTTTTTTGCTTTCTGCTCTCCTTGAGGGCAGGTCAGGAGCAATCCTTTCCAATGCAGGCAGAGTAATTGTGTGGGCTCRGTGCAGAGCTAGTCTGCACCATGCAGGGGTGAGCATTATGAGGATTAGCACAGGGCTGCTTTCCTTAAGCCTGCCATGAACTTTCCACCATCTTGCTGAAGGCTTGCTACCAACACCATTTTTAAAATTATCCTACTTGTATTTATATACAAACAGCAAGCATTTTACTCCCATTTTTGAAGACCTCCAACATCCATTCACATTGTAATCCACCATTACATGCTCTGGTGACATCCTTGGTCCCACCTGGATCTCCCAGGTACTTGTGGCGAGTTATGGCCTTGTGGCGAGTTATTCCCTAGGCAGCCAGCACTATATGTACACGCACACTGTAAGGCTGAATTTTGGAAAGCCCTCAATGAARCAACAACATTCTCACAACCAGCCCAAGAATTACAGGCGACATAACTGGATTAACTCCACACGAGCACAGCTGCAGGCAGCACACAACTGGGGTCACTGCACACGCGCTCCACAGCAACAGCACTTCTGTTCAGGAATGCCCCTGCATTGGGCAGGTGACGAGATGTGACAGGGGAACTAGGCACCCTCCCAGGGCAGTACCTGCCTGAGGGCAACCATACAAGCTTACCTTCACTGAAGCTCATGCTTCAGTGCCAAAAGGCGCACAATATACTCCAAGTGAAATAGGATCTTTTAATATCACATATCCAAACAAATAGTTCTCATTTCAAAATGCAAAATAGGTCCTTTGAAGATCAGCTGCTCCCAGGCTGTGTGAGCACGGTGGGGCACAGCTGACTGGCACAACTGTCGAGGTCAGACCTCGTTTCTTTGGTAAGATACATGCTGGGAACAATGCGAATGCAGAGTTGTACCAAAAGAGTCCGGTTAGAAGACTAATTATTACTCCACATCCCTTATTAGAGATTTGCATTTTAAAACAGTCATAACACATTAAATAGCTCTCCGAGACGTCTAAATAGCAAACATTTGAAGTAGCACATATTCTGCTACCCCCACCATTTTAAGAACAAGCAACATATGTGGGAGAGAAGGGAAACATTTAAAACAGGCTGTCTGTCTCACACAGTTTATTTAACAATAGGTAATAAGAAATCAATTTTAAGTCTATACAGTGATCGAAAGTTCTTATTTATAAGTAACCAACTTTAATTGCATGATATACAACATTTGAGGGTTTTTTGCTTTCTATTTTCAAGTTTTACAGAAGGTGGAAGAGGGTGGGAAAGGGGCACGGGAGAGAGAAAGCAAGCATAAAGAAGAAACCCCAGGGACTTTTTCTCAGGTTGAAATAATCCCATTGGAATTGTTCCTTACCCTCTTTTTTATTTATTTTTCCTGTTAGATGTAAAAATAACGAAAAAAATTCTTTCAAGAAAACAGAAACCACAATATATATACTACATCCATTTGGCAGCTGCCCCTGTGTATTTGCAAAAATGTTGTTTTCTCTCTACATGTACAAATTACTTTAATACTTGAAGTTTTTTTTAAGCTCAGACTCTTGTATAGAAAATTCTTGGAGGACAAAAGTAGACTTCAGGAAGGGACTGAGTTATTTAATATTTTTACATTTTTCAAAGAATTGACATATTTCCAACCAAAGAGGAAAAGATTGGTATTTATTTTTATATATATATATTTATATATGTAATGTATTTTTAAAGCAACATTAACCCCTTTTGTCCTCCGGTTTTAGGAAAAGGTTCTCCTGTGTTTTTCTGTTGTTCTGGTTTTGTGGTGGTTTTTTTTGCAGTGACATGAAGAAAAACCAGAATAGGGAAAATGTTTACCATCTGCCTCAGTAAATAATAACTATCAATATTACATATTTTCATTAATTTAAAAAAAAAATAAAACCTATTGGAGACATGAGCAGGGCATCCTTTGGTGAACAACCAAAAGACCGCCTTCCTCCCCTGACCTCCCCAAAGCACACAAAAAAAAGCCAAGAAAAAGGACTGGTTATGATTCCAGCCATAACAAAAATATATTCTTTGTACTCTACTGTCCCTCAGGTTCCTTGTCGGTTTGTTTTTAAAACCACAAACTACTGCTGCAGAGTTCAGATGTGTTCCAGGGAAAAATGTTGTTTTAGCTAAGAAAGATTCAAAAAAATTTGTCTTCAGTACAAAAAGTCTTGCGAAAATAAGTTTTTTTTATTTTCTTTGTTTTTTAATTTTTTTTGCTCCCAAAATGCTACAACGTGTCTAGTGTATGTCTAGTGTACTCTGTGAAAGATTTGAATTCAAGTCTGAGTTCTCGGAGCTGAGCCCCAGTTCCGTGGCGCTTGTACCATGGAGGCCTGCCATGCCGGGATTGCTAGCAAGCTGGGAAAGCATTGCACTCTGGTCCGGGCTGGCAAAGTGCCCTTGATCCATGGGATTAGCCTGGGCAGCTACCAGTCCTGGATGTGGGGAGCTGGTCTGTGGGGAGACGTGGTGTGGAGAAGGCTGAGGCTGCATCCGAGGGGATGGGCTGGAATGAGGGGGCTGGGATTGGGGCCGCGGTGAGGGTACAGGCTGCGGAGAACGCACTTGATTGGTGAGCGATGAAGGGAGCTGCTGTCCCTGGAGGTGTGGAGACTGGGCCTGATTGGGGAGCATGTGCTGTTGGGGGCTCATAGGATTGGGCTGAGCTGGGGATCCCATCTGCTGCTGAAGCAGCCTTTGCTGGAAAGCCTGTTGCAAACTGGCTCCTGTCTCTGCACTCATGGCTTGTGGAAGCTGGCTTATTTGTCCCATATTTCCTTGCTGCATCTGCTGCATGTGATGCTGCATTCGCTGCTGCTGCTGCTGGGGATACCCGACGCCCTGGGGCTGCTGAAACTGGTTGTGGTTGGCCATCCCAGGCCCCAGCGTCGGTCCTGCTCCCTGCTGCTGCTGCTGCTGATGGCGCTGCTGCTCCATCATCTGGTGCCGCCTCATCAGGAGATCTCGGAACTGGGGAGCCATCCCCGAATGATTCATATTCATCTGCTGCGCCTGAGGATTCATCCCAGCCATGGCCTGCTGCGGCTGCTGCTGTGGCTGCTGCTGTGGCATGCTGGGCCTCTGGACTCCTGCTTGCATGGGGTTCATGTTCTGCATGGCCGGGTTGGGGTGCACCCCTCCTTGCTGCCCTTGCATGGCCTGCTGCGGCTGGAGCCCTGGTTGCCCCTGCGGGATGCCAGGCTGCCCCGCCATGCCCTGTGGGTTCTGGGACCCYGCGTACTTGGCTGCCCGCTGCTTGATGAAAGCTGCCAGCAGCTGAGGGTTGGAGTGAAGGATGTTAAGCACCTGCTGCTGCTGCATGGGTGAGCTGGGAGACCTGAGAGTCCGCAGTAGGTTTTGTAAGGCCGCCTGGGGCAGAGGTGGTTGTTTGGGCTGAGCAGCGCCAGGTACCTGACCCATCCCCGGCTGAGGGGCCATATTCATCGGCTGACCTGGCTGGGCTACTGACATCATGGATGGTCTCTGCATTCCTGGCTGCAGCTGAGCTTGGGGTAAGGCCCCCTGCACCCATGGTGGCTGCTGCTGAATTCCTGCTGGCCCCATTCCTTGATCTATATGGCCACCGGGACCTCTGCCTATCTGMGGAGGGTTCATTCCCATTGGTGGCATCTGGGGCATCTGGTGCTGAATCGGCCTTTGGAAGATCTGAACCTGTGCCATCTGGCGCTGGGTCTCTGCTGCCCGCTGGATCTGCATGGCCATTTCCACTGCCGCCGGAGGAGGACCCTGAACTGGCGGCTGCGGTGGCTGAGGTGGAGTTGGAGGCGTCACCTGGCCACCTGCCTTGCCCTGGGACACAGCACTGGGAGGCTGAGTTCTTGGCATGGTGTAGGGTGGCATGCTGTTGGGAGGTGCAGGCTGGGGCTGCGACACAGGCTGGGGCGGAGGCTGGGGTTGTGGGGTTTGTGGCGTCGGGGGCTGCTGGCCCGTTGGAGTCGTCGGGGTGGCCGGCGTGGGCGAGGGCAATCCTTGCTGCTGGCCCGCCACACCCGTGCGCTGCATGCTCGCCATCCTCCTTCGGAGCATCTGCGCCTGCTGCAGGCGGTGCTGGAGCTGTTGCTGACGGAGCTTGTGTTTGATGTTGAGGCAGAAGGGCACGGGGCACTTGTTCTCCTGGCAGTGCTTTGCGTGGTAGCAGCAGAGAGCAATGAGTTGCTTGCATATGGGGCACCCTCCATTGGTCTTGCGTTTGCAGCCTTTGGTGTGTTGGACAACCCGTTTCATCTTCTGACAGGATGGCAGCGAGCAGTTGGCATTGCGACACTGGCAGGCGTGGACTAGAGACTGGATACAGCGCTGGATGCTCAGGCGGCGGGAATCGCCAGGACTCTGGGTGGTGGCAGTCTGCTGGTTGTTGCTCTCATCATCTAGACCAAGGCCTAATTTTTCCATCTTGTGGTCATGGTTTTTAGTGTTATAGCAGGTGATGCACAGGTCATAATCCTGAAAAGACAACAGAGGATGAGTTATCAGTGTTCCTGAAACTCCATATAAGAAATGAATAAATGATGTCATGCCACCTCAACAAATTACTCCCAGTCTGTTCCAGGGATACTGTAGCTCTAGGGAAAAATTCAATCTTCCATGCCCCATTAAGGTGCAAGGGAAGGAATAAATCCAAATTATAGCCAGGGAAAGTGTGTGGGTGTGAGGGTGTCTGAAAGCTACACAAATACCTTGAAAAACAAGTTGGCTCTGAGCTAGTAAGTCACACATTATTYAGCTGGGCTAGAAAAATCCCTTTCTTTCCCAACAGGAAGGGAGAAGAAATAGGCGGGGAACAAATACCTGCTCATCTGTTCCTGCTTCAAAAGAAGGCAGGAGTGGCAGAAGACATACCAGCTTTCAAAAAAGGAGAATGAAAGCTGCATTTTCAGTTTGCAGATGCAAGTTAAACAACAGAATGTGCTGAAAAGAAGGACAGAGCATTTATGTTCTGTGAAAATAACAGCACATAAGTTTAGGCTCAATAATTGATGTTTAAGAAAAAGACCCAAGTTCTCAGGATTCATTAAACCATAGGAAATTTAAAATTTGTTTTCTGGCATGTACCAAGAAGGTAAAGGTAAAAAGCACATGTGCATGTATGTGTACATATATATATATATATATATATACACACATTACCAGAGAAAATGGAAGTATCGAATTGTAAACAGAGCTTCTCAGGATCAAATCTGAGAATCTGAGACAGTCATTTCCTTCCAGCAGGCTAAAAAACTAAGTTACAAGCCAGATACAATGATAATCCAGCTTCCGGAGGGCACTGAACCAAAACCCTGAACTTGACCTTCAAACCCACTGTTTTGCAAACACTTCTGAAGACAGAAATGCTGTTTGCAGCCTTCTACAGAGACACAACAGAGTAGTGAAGGAGTTGCTCAARTATTGAGATCTGACCTGCAGCACTGCAAAACCTCTGTGCCAGTAAAACAACAGAGAACCCCCTTTACAGAAATACTGCAGCCCAACACTTCTGACTTTGGCAGAAAAAAGTATGCACTGCTCTTCAGAAAAATCAGCTGATCCTACCACTCCAGCCCAACCAATTGCTACAGGTCCCAACTTCTTATGCAGCAGCACCCTAAATGAACTACAGAAATCAGCTCTATTTCAGCTCTCCACAAGGCAAAAATCACACCAAGCAGCAGATTAGTAGAACCAATTGTTATGGGCAATGTTTTTCCTTCTTCCTGAACTGTCAGCAGATGAGCTGTACAGACATTTTTTCATCAGTTAATAATGAGAAATCAGTTCAGGTAAAGAGCACTCTGGGCACAAAGATGCAGGGACAGTAGCAGGGAAAACATCACCAAACATACCTCACAGACAGTGCAATGCCATCTGGTCTCCACGTGATGCTTGCACTCATTGCAGGTGTAAACAAAGCGGTCTTGGCTCTGGGTATGCAGCTCTACCAGCATGCACATGGTTGACCACTGAGCCCTTCGTAGTGAGGAGAACTCCAGATGCTTGTCTCTAGCAAGGGTTAGGAAAGCATCACGCCCATCCATCAGGTCACACGGAATGAGTGGGTCAGGCTCAATGATGGGGGGCAGGGAATTRGCTGCAGGGCCAGCAATGAGACGGATGACAAAGAAGACCTGAAAAATAAAAAGGCTTAATATGCCAGCACGTATCAAGATGTTTTGGCCACCAAGCCTCACTACAGAGTGCACAGTCCCAGGATCAGTTAACACTTGAACAATGTGCCACCAGGTGGTGTGTTTATAAGGCCCGAGAAATCTGGGACCTCTGGGTACTGTGCAGGTTCACCTTCTTCTGAAGCATTAGGTAAGGGGCACTGGACTAAAAAGAATTGCTGTGGCAATCTAGACTGTTAGGAAGTTCTGCATGAGCACAGATGCATTTATTCCCAATGCCCTYGCAGCAAAGACCGGCCAGACTCACTGGGTAGTGGTATGTCTGGTGAGCCATGYGATTCTCCAGTCAAACCTGTATAATTTACAGGGCATGATTCTGCTTGAAGTATCAAAGCTTTGTACACCTCTATTGAAATAAAAAATAATTTCTCATTCAATCAACTCTTACCTCCTTGTGCTTCTCCATAGTGGCATACAGCTTTTGTGAGAGGTCATTGGACACATTGGGCATGCCAGGCTTTTTCTTATTACCACGACTCAAGCTGCTCTTGTTTTTACTTGTCTTCTTATTGTTCTTCTTTTTGGCATTTTTGCTGTCTCCCTTACTCACCTAGCAATTTTAAAGACATTTTATGTCAGGTATCTAAGCAACATCACATCAGCATTTTATTATTTACACGTATTCTATAACTGCAGGACAAAAAATACTTCACAATAATTTACTCTGTAGAAGCATACTAGAGTCCCAGAAACACTAAATTAATTCTATTAGAATCATCCAAAAGATAACAAGATCGGCAGTACATACCCCTGAAAGTATTAAAAGCATAGATGCTCAGGAAGTAAAAGCAAAACATTATTGAAACTTGTTTATCTGCTACAGCTACATATTGAAGAACCTCTTGGCCAATCAAAAGGGGTTCAGTAGATGAATTCTCAATGCAATTCAAAATAAAAATAACTTGGAAAGTGAAATTGATATCACACTAACCAAAGGTAAGAAAGACTTCAATCACCTAAATTTAGTTTGATACAGCTCTGACAATTTTACTTTTAACAGACTGCATTAAATTGATTTTGATATCAAGGTGGTATTGTGAGTCCAAAAGGATTAGTAGTGCAAGTTCTAGCTTGCACTGCCTCCTCTCATACTCTGCAACAGTCAAACAAAACAAACTAGCTTAATTTCAACTACATTCAGTTAGCAATTAATAGTTTATTCCTCACTGGGCTGTTCAGAGAGCTCCTCAAAACACCACAGCATAAGATGATCAAGGACCAAAGCAATTGTTAGCCTAAGTGTTTTTCCTAAGCTTAAAATAACTTCGCCAGAATGGAAATTTTCAGTGAACAAAAATGTCTATCACTTCATTTGACAGTACAGTTTATTGTTGCCTCTTCTTCAAGAGTGAAACACAGGATCAATAAAGAGTAAAAACTATTTATAAAAATAAGGTTCAATAGTAATGTACTACAATCCTGTCCCCGCAGGATTTTGGGGCAGGATCACTGCTGTGAAGGCTCAACTAAATATTGACCAACCTCACACACGCAGCTAAATGATCCTTCACAAGTGGTTTCTGGTACATTAGAGAGATGAGGACTTGAAGCTATACCGTGTGGTAAATAAAAAATACCTTCCTAAGAAAGATGCTAGTTAATGCAAATTTGATATCAAGTTGCCTAATTYCCTACACTTCGTTTAATCAAAAATCCTTGAAAGAAGGTATTGCAAGGAGCAGCACARGACAATCACAATTTTTAATTGTAATGTTAAACCTAACTTTTTTTATTAAAATATCTTCCAGCAAAAAAATACTAAACTCCCCTAAAAAATCTGAGAAGGTGATGAAGCAACAGGATTTAAACAGTTAATTAAAAGTACTACCATGGGAACAAAACTACCAACCTTATCCTAGACTCACCACCTCTTCCACAAAAGCTCAGAACATCCAGGGACATTCAAATTCACAAACTGTGCATCTGTTCGCTTTCAAATTTATTGTTGAATTAAGAAGCACCTCTTTATTTTTCAGGGTTTTTTTTTTCAAGGAATGTGAAAACACATTTACACATTCTCAAAAAAATTGCACAAGATGCCAGCAAAAAATTTCTCTAAAATAACCAATAACAATTCAGCAGTAATTTTTGCTTCAGATCCTCAATGCCTTAAAGCTACTATACAAACCTATTGAGAATCAAGTACTAACTCACAGCACTCCATTACTTTCTCAGAACATTCTACTAAGATTGGTGTTATAACATCTAAGTTAGAAAGAAAAAAGTCAGCCACTCTTCTTCGTAAGCTAAAGCTTGAGGAAAAAACTTCCAAATCAGGCTGAGGTGACAACATGATCATTGATAACAACTGGATTTCAGCAACAAAATATTCAACTAGCAGCTGTTTCAACAAAATTGACTTTGGTAATTAGATAGTTTATAGCCATATGAACACCTGCTGTTCATCCAAATGTAGTTTACTGGTATTTTACCAGCTTTAATTTATAAACTATTTATTGAAATTTATATTAGAATGAAAGGTCAAAAAGCCAGTTAACCAAAGTGCCTTGCCCCAGTCTTTTTTYTTATAATCAGCCATATATAATCAGAATTTTTGCATTAGATCATGAAACAGCAGAAGCATTCTTACATCCGTGCTTTCATTACTAGTGTTTTCTTCTCTCTTGCGTTCTTCTTCCTCTTGCTCTAGCTCCTTAATGCTCTCCTCTAGAACATTAGGCCAGAAGTCCCCTTCAAAGTAAGGTAGCTCCTTTGCACTTGTTAGACGATCTTCTGTTGCCTGCTTAAATATATCCTAACAGAGAACAAAACCACTTTTGGTTATCACTATTACAAGTCACATAATGAAAGGCACCGTCCTCAATTTGTGACAAGAAAAAGCTCCAGCAGATTAAACAAAGGAAAGCTTAATATTTGTTTTATGAGAGCATATTTTAAGTGTAAATTTCACACTGTAGCAGTTACAGTTTGTCAAATACATTTCAAATATTCCCACTCAGAAGAAGTAAGTCATTACTGTGTGCTACATTTCAATGTGCATTCTTATAAATTGGGACAACATAATCACTGTAATCTCAACATTAGCTTAAGTCCTGATAATTCCAAAGATTTTACATACTTCTAATGGCATCAGCATCCTAACCCTGCAATTTTATCTCGCAGAAGAAGATTTAAGATTCCATATATTTTCCTTTGCTCTTTTACAGTATTCCTCAAGTATTTAGTTTGTTCTAAGGAATCAC
This sequence comes from Malurus melanocephalus, assembly GCF_030028575.1. Lineage (NCBI taxonomy): Eukaryota > Metazoa > Chordata > Aves > Passeriformes > Maluridae > Malurus > Malurus melanocephalus. The sequence goes on along the minus strand of NW_026623249.1, from coordinate 3,933,421 downwards.
TTCAAATCTTTTGCTAGAATGATTTCAGAAGCTATATGTTTTAAAGAGACTATGTTTTAACTCTAAACTTGGGGCACTTAATTAATTTAAAACTAATGCAGTGAACACCAAGAATCAGGCACAACACATAAGACAAGGAAGAGATCAAGACAAGATTGATTAATCTACCCCAAGCATACACTTAACACACCTTGTAATCATGGACGATGCGCTCCGACACAGACTTGTCCAGCATCTTTTTGTACCACTCTTGCAGTCGCTTGGGTTTGGGTATCTTTTGGTCAGGAGGATGGCAGTGGAAGATATAGTCATCTCCTTCACTGGGCGGGCACGCCCAGATATGCCCAGTAGTATACCTGGCACGGTCGGACAAAACSGGGACATGTGAGCGCTGACAATGGACGCTCGCATGCGCTCTCCTCTCTGACACCAGGTGGCGCCACCACGGAGCTGGCGGCTGCTCCCGGACGTAACAACACTCTTTTCATTAATTTTCCAAAATCCAGTGCTATATATGGAGCAGTTATATGTAAAGTGTGTGCATTTTACAGCCTACATAAAAAACAAAGCTTGATACAAAATTGCAATTGACATCTCCCAATTAACKAATGGGGGAAAGATGGAGTCTAAGTATTTCAGTAGTAAAAGCCTGAGACACAGCAGTAATTTATCTAGCAACATTTTAAAACCAGATTTGTTTAAAGACAGAATTCACTTTTCTATTGTAAATCCTCTGGTTTTTGAGAATCAGTTTGAAAGCGTTTTGGAACTATATCTGCAAGTAAACAGTCACTGCCAACCTATGCTATCCTGTACACAATCTAGAGTATTATTAAGATACTTGACAGCCAAATAGTAGCAGCTACAGAGAATGTAACACCAAAGATCACTTCTTCATCCTCAGTTCCTCTCTATTACAGTTTTTGAAGAGAACTCCAGCAGAAGGAATAATAAGATCATAAGTTAAAGAAAAACAACCATCCTTGCCCTGTTGAGAAACAAACCCTGCAGAACCCTGCCCAAGCCTGGGTGCTGCAGCCAGTTGTCGTTCCTTCTGCCTCAGAATGGAGAGATGACACCGCATGACCAATATTGTTTTTCCAAAATGAGAACCTKATGTTGCCCATTAGTACTGAAAATAGCATTAAGTAAGCTGAGGCTTGAGCTCTATGCAGCAATTGCACAGATTCGCAGGTTAGAAAACAGACAGTAAAAAAAGCAGGAAGAAGCTAATGTATGTTTTTGAAGTACTAAAGAACACATCACCTCACCAAGGTACTGAAGATAGCTATCATTTCCTCCATTTCAGCTCCCCCAACTTTTCTTATCAACTGCTTTAAGCGTAGTTCCTAATAATTTTTCCACAAATAACTCCACCAACTTACATTAGTTAACTTGACAGTAAAGTAATGTTCACTTCACTGGCCTTTCTACTTCAGTAACAATGATAATTTAATTTCCACCTTTCTTATTACTGCAGTTTTTCTATATTCTTTTGTCCTGTTCAAGTATAGTCTCCTCTTTCTTTCCTTACTCTTCAGTTTCTCACAATTTCTACTGCTCAAGATTTCTTATTGGCCATATTCAACTGTTACAGAATTAAATAGTACAGACAAAGTACACTTCCTCCATATGAACAAGGGTAAGAACTTGTTAGYGCAAAGGAATGACCTAATCAAAGCCGTGACATTACACAAGGACTGCACTACCAACAAGGACAAGAACATTTTATAGACCAGAGAAAACATTTGCTACTTAAGTCTTATGTAAGTTTGGAAACCTAAAAATATCTGAAGCAGAGGGGAGAAGTGTCCCCTGAAAAGCCTGCAATCCCTTTTTCTCTTCTCCTTTTCAACTACACACAGTTGTTGTCAAGTTATTTTACCAGAGGTTGATACTTAAGCACCATATTCTGTACTACAGGATGTAGTAATTCAATTTGCAGCAAGAACTACTCAGCACAAATGCTGTACAGAAAAAAGAGATACTTACCCTAGTTTCTTAACATATTCTAGATATCCAATTAGTATTTCATGATAGACAGCAGTCCTCAAGCATTTAGGGCGGAAGAAATGAACACTGTCAAGATAAGATATATACACTCGCCTAAAAAAAAAAAAAAAAGCATGAAAAAGGGGAGATTTTGAAGTAATTCTACAAGTTTGTTCATGTTATTTCTGCAAAGCCTCTGATCCTAATTTATGTCTAGAAACTTGGCCTTCTTTTGATATCCTTATATATGGCTCTGAAAGTATCCAATCCCTTTCCTGAGAATATACATTAGTTATCCCTAAGGCAACACTGTCGGCTCTGCACATCCCCAGTAAGAAGCAACTTTGTTTCTAGAACCTRACAACATTAAGGGTCTCGTATAAGCAACACGGAAGCTCTCTATAGATCTATAGGAGATTCACCCAAATGAGAGAGCACCAAATAAAATAGACTTTCATGGGGTTCCTCACCTTTGATTGGGTGGAGGGCAGTCTGAGCCATACTCCTGCACATGCATCCCAAAGAAACACAAGTCAACACCATCAATCTCTTCAAATGCAAAAAGCGCTTTTGTTCGGTAAGGGAAAGACTCTGCCATCTCTCCACTGTCTACAAACCTGCAGACCAGAGGGTAAAGAAGAATATGAAATATATTCACACATCAGAGACTGCATGTTACTATATGAAGACAACAAAGATGAGGGCTACTYTAAGTGTGATTTTAGTGCAATTTGAAAGTTAAATGTTGGTAGACTATTCAAACATAAGGCATCYAGTTTTTACTATGAAAAAGATGACACTTATCACAACAAATCAATATGCTGCTGGAACATCTGTTTGTCAAGAACTAGCTACTGATGAGGTTTTAAATACAACAGCCTTTTTTGACTGGATATTAGAAAAAATTCATTCACAAAAACAACTGTCAAGTACTGAAACAGGCTGCCCAGGGATGTGGTTGAATCACTATCCCTGGAGATACGTAGAAGATGCGTAGATGTGGCACTTGGAGACATAGTTTAGCAGTGGCCTTGGCAGTGCTAGGGTAACAGCTGGACTCAATCTCAGAGCGATTTTCCAACCTAAATGATTTTATTTAATGAAAGTATATAATGTAAGTACAAACAGTTTCCACCTCCCTACCAAAAGAAAGCAAAATTAGTAATTAAATACCTTGCTTTCATTCCTGGTTTTACTTCAACAGTTTTGTCAGATGCATGTACCACCCTAACTGTGACCTCTCCTGCCTCAGGGTGATTCTGTCGTTTTAGGAAATCATTGACTCTGTTCTCTAGGAAGGTACCAAGTCTTGTAGCTGGTAACCCTGTAGGAGAAAAATACAGCTCTGAACATAYACTAACATATACAAACGTATACAAACATATACAAAACTGAACTATGTGATTTCTCCACTCAGATGCTAGATGAAAAATGACTCAACACATGCAGTATGTTAACCGAAATTAAAGCTTTATCTTTAAACCCTAACATTTCTAGATGGGGTGAGCTGCTTTTCCCCTGAAGGCACATTTATGGCTTATATATTATTTGCATCAGTAAAGAATCGTATTTCAACCCAATTTCTACCTTGAAAGTCAATCACAATTAAGGTTTCTCCTGAATAGAAGTTATTACTTAACTAGATTAGATTAGATTACTTAAACTAGATTACAGAATACTGGCTTCAGACATACCTTCATGAGCAGACATTTCATTTGAAAGTATATTCTGTCTATAAAGCCATACTAGCTCCATTTACCAAAAGAATATATTTCTATATGGAAAGAAAACTAAATACAGCTGTATTTGCAACTAACATACTTTGAAAATGAGAAGCTTGCAAACTATCTTCATACAAAGGAAGTACAACATTAGCTGAAAAACACCTGAAGCTGAAAGGGAAAGTAGGATTTCTGGTGTAAYAGGGCTTGCCTCAATACTGGCCATTATTTCAAGCAGAGTTACACATCCACCAATCAGCTTTTCATTTTTCCTATTTGTCATCTTTYGGTTAACCACCACTCTACTACAGTAACTGTGCAATACTTTCAGGTTGCTAAAACAAAAACTGATAGAAATGGTAAAAGAACACTTGTATTCTTCCTGTATTCTAGGTGAATCTAGGGAGTTTTGATTTTGGAGATTGTGAAAAAAGACACAGATTATGAAGCCATTCACTGAATGGTTTTCWGAATTTTGATGCTCTTGATTGGCCAGGAATTCTTTGATTTCAGTAAAACGTAAATCATTGTTACTTCTGAAAAGTTTCTGAAAGACTTATTTTGTCTACAGAACAGATGGACAATGACTACACAAATTTCTTCCTACACTGTCTTCAAATCAGCTGCCTTGATCAAGAAGAAATGTCTATACAGTTTTGTCACCAGGTGATATAACTTTTATCTCCATCAAAGCTTTCAAGAGCAGCAATAGTCACGGTGACTTGAACAGCTTACCATAAATTTAGACTGCAGTTACACATCAACTATTTCCCAATGCTAATGATCCTGCAATTGAGATGTGTATCTTGCAGTARGAGTGCTCTAAAACAGTATGCATACTCAGTAAAACAGACTATTAACTAACAACAACACATGCAAGTGCAAACATTCTGACCACAGAACTGATGTTTGTCAAAACTAACCCAAAGTATCCTCCTTCAAAAAACTTAAACAAATGCAACACGAAAGTATAAAAACCACCTCTTCCCCATTCATAATTTATTATTTAAATTTGCTGGTGCTAGTGTCAGAATCTTACTTTTAGCAGAGAATTTGTTCTCTTTCCTGGTTCGTCCTGTTTTCTTTAGGCAGCCGTCACAGACGAAGCTGAAGCAAAAATAGGAGAAAGTGAAGTCACCCCAAGTCAGACCATCAAATTCTCTACCATCTTACTATTAGAAATCTTTCACCAGATCTTATCTGGTCTGGAAAACACCTTAACTGAAACTTGAAATAAAAGACAGCACAAAGAACAGTGAGAGCAAAAACAGCCCAACTGTTTCAGAGCTGCAGAGGTGGATYTAAGCTCCAGGTGCCACATCTCCAACCAGTCACCCCTATCACCACCTGCAAGCCCAGGAAAGTCTCCACTGGCAGGTCTGGCAATATTGGTTCAAAATATTCCTAGAGTAAATAGGTTCAAACTGCTGTCTCTGATGAATTTAAGACACTGCAACATCAAGAAAAATGCTGTATTTTTTTTTAAATGCCCAAATACACTGTAGACTGAAATGATTCCATGATTCTTCCTCACTTACAGGACATCCACCCTCTTCTGCAGCAATGTGGATGGGATAACAGAATGCTAGAACTCAGCTTTTTTGACAAGAAATAGGGCATTTAAGTTCTTATAGTAATTATTTAACGTATAATTTATCATTCTTTTAAAAGCTTTTAAATCAATCAGAAGAGAACAAGTATGTCGATCAAGACTCATGAAGTATTTAAAGAAAACTACATTGGTTTTATATTTGATCTGATCACTGAGATCAAAAAAGTTGATTCACCTGTTAAATTCTTCAGTTGTTACAGAATATTTTTACAAAAGTTGTTACAAAGCAGTATGAAAATAAMTCAGTTTGAAACTGTTACCAGAACTAAAAACATCTTTTCATGAAGGGCTAGCATTTGTAAACAYAAAAGGCTGAAATGCCCTCCTCCATACAAAGAAGCACTGGAATCATTAAATATTAGAAAACTTCACACACAACACACTAAGATATAATGCCTAAATTTGATATTACCCTACAGACTGTGTAAAATTTTCAGGACATGTAACTTCTTCCATTAAACAGTCTTTTAAATATAACCAATATAAGGAAGTTTATRCATGAGCTTTACCAAACGGCAAATATGCTATCAACATAATAATGAGAAATTCCTCACCCAGAAGGCCAGATTATCTCATTATGAAGAACACAGATCTGGTGCATTTTTCTTCCACACTCTATACATTCAACAAATCTGCAGAATGCAAAAAAAAGGCAAAGGGGAGCAAAGGTTAGTAGTATCATTACTTGCTAGTGTATTTTGTAGTATTTTATTAGAACACACGTAGCATTTAGGCTTGTGAGTCTATTTAACACAGAGGGCACATCTATGCTGAGAACAGCCTTCAGAACAAATTAAGAATCTGCCAGCTCGAGTCAGGCAGACTATGCAGGGACCCATTATTATTATTACCATTTGCTTGTCTTAGTGCTATGCACTCGTTTTTTCCAAGTGAAGCCCTTTTAAGGATAAAATCTGTGGACTGCTTGCTGCTACAAAGAGTAGAGGAAAATGGAWTCACATATGTCAGAAAGGAAGAACCAGTGAAAAACTTGGCTGTTAGTTGCCCCACTCCGCTTGAACCCTGGGATATGAGGCAAATATACTGCAGAAAGGTGGGAAGGAAGAACACAGAAGCAAATGCCTAAGTCACTTTCAGAAGATTAGCAGAGATTTGAGGACAATTGAGATAAGTCMTATGGTCTACTTTCCAAACGTTGTTAAATATAATTCTGCAAAATACATAAGGTTGCTTCAGGTATTGGGACAATCTGACTCCTTTCAAACATGCCTGAAAGTTTGAGACTTTGCATAGCTGTAATCTATTTAGAGCATGTGGTATCATACTGTAAGTTAGGCTTAAATTCTCTTTTCACTTTAACAAAGGGAAAGAAAAGTTATGAATCAAGCTACTATTCTCTSCTTCCCACAACTCTTGCAAAACAGAAGAACTGGCTGACCCTTGTGCCTTTAGAAGGTTGGTGTGGGAACAATAAATATCCTTTTTGCTCATTCATTTGAGAATGAAGATAATGTTTGCGGAGTAGCAGCATAGGTGTACAATGCATGACSATGTAAAGCAGCTTCAAAAAACTGCTCAGGAATATCAAAGAAAGCAGCTGGGTAACCATCATYTTAATCTTACTGAATGACTACAGTTCTGCTTTCAGAGCAGTACAGAAGAACTGGCTGATTCAAAATAGAACARCTTCTCTCTACTACAACTGTCTGTGAAATACAGCAACTAGAAAAGCCAACGGTACCAAGAGCTACTGCCAAATGACTTAAATCAGCTCTGAGACTTGAGCATTTACCACAACCAAGTTTTAAAGCAGAGCTATCTGCATTCATCCTTCTGTTGAGTTCACATGCAAGACAACAAAATGGAGTCATTTGAGCCCATACGTGAAGTGTTACATTTTTCTCAAGCACAGGCACAGGGGTTCGGGTTCACAGCACAGAATGCTGGATATGCTGATTACTGAGCAGCCCCTACCAACTAACAGAGTTGCATACAATTGGAAAATGTACAAAGTAATTATAATAAAATGAGGATCATTCAAAGAGTGACAGCAATACTTACAGTTCAGGATCCAGTGTATCATTTTTCCTTTTTGAAAACTGTTCTTTGTTTATCGTGCTATGGAGAAACAGGCAATAAAACTCAGTTTTAACATAAGACAACAAACATTCATGCCATATCACACCTATCCAGAAACCAAGACAAAACTTACAAGCAGATTTTTTAAACACTCACTGTCACAAGAAAAGTAATTGTATTTTACACAGTGACAGACAACAAAAGTATATGCCACTCCACTTCGTGGAAAACAATTTGTTGTGGGATGATAGTTTGTAGAGAACATTGTTCCGTTATTCAGTTTTAAYACAAGATAAATATTAAAGCTTGCTGACAATTCAAGTTTTGGATGGGTCTGATCAGTATTTAATAGAGAAKAGACTACTTGATATGCCTCTCACACTCTTCAAGCAGAGAATGGTAGGTTCCCCTAGCCCTCCTCCTAGAGTAAACATCTAAGGATGAATTTCAGCTTCCAAACCCTGCAACCCCAGCCCAGCCATTATTATACATTATCTTTATCTTCCYTACGTGATTTTAAAAGCCTAAAATTCCATCTTTTTGACAGTGAGGTCCCAAGGAGCTTTTAAATAACCTGGTTCAAAAGACCCCAGAACTTAAAGAATACTCAAATCTGTGAAAATACACCCTAAGGAGTGTTCTGTAGAGCGAGTACAGCTCAGTATGTGCCTCTCTGAGAAGCAGTGACACAGACTCACTCCAAATTGCATGAAATGAATTAACCTGCCATCTCCTCTTATTTCAGTATTTATTCTAAATAGTGCCACCTGCAGAATACTTGAAGCTCCTTATAAAATAAATTATTAAAGATAAATACACCAGTTACTTCAAACTATTCTTATAACATGGTCCATGGAACTTAAACAGGATCCACAATATATATTCCCATGATACACTCTAGATCTATATATTGATGTAACTTCAGGTCTTTGCTTCCACTAGAACAGCAATCCACCTATCCRCTGAGACATGGGCCATCGTACTGACCAACACACAAACATTATTTCTTTCTTTTTCCTTCCAGAAAGGTAGATCACAGAACCCTAAGATGGTCTGAGCTGGCAGAGACCTTAAGAGATCATCTAGTCCTAGCCGTCCTGCCATTRTCAGGGACACCTTCCTTGAAACCGGGTCACTCAAGTTCCATCCAGCCTGGCCTTAAACACTTCCAGTGATGGGGCATCCACAACTTCTCTGTGCAATATTTTCCAGTGCCTCACCAGCCTCACAGTGAAGAATTTCTTCCTTGTATCTAATCTAAATCTACCCTCTTTCAGTATCCTTACATCTTCCCAAGCCCAAACAGATACTTTCAATACTGTTCTCCAAGTATCCACTAGAGCATCCACAATTTGGTTCCAAATGAAAGTTAACTCAGTTTGTCCAATTACCAACTTCAACAATTCTCTCCCTGGCTYCAGACTTTGCTAAATTCCTCATTTTTTTTCTACCTGCAGGGCTGTTGCATTGCCTTTCCCCGAAGCGATTTCTTGAACAGCTCAAAGAGTAACTGCTTGGCACTCATTTKTCCCTCAAGGACTTCCTTAGTCTCCCAAAATTCTGTTTCAGGATTTTGGGGGAAGGTATGAGGAGGATAGAGCAAAATGAGAGATGGCCCCAACAGTTTGCCACCAACATGGCAAAATCCATGTACAGTCTTTTACTGTGTTCTCAACAACTGCACATATTTCTCATAGGCAGATGGCATTCCAGTAGTGAAATATTGGGATGGCAAAGTGAGGTTGCCTACTTCTGATTTGGATGAAAATCAACCTGATGCTGAATACAACTTTAATAGCATAGCTAGTGTATATAGAAAATGCACGTTTGACATTTCAAGTTATGTCTGCCACATATTTGCCTCCAGGCACAGTTATTTTTCTGCAGTAGAATAGTTCCACTTTTCTCAGGGAAAAAGCCATTTTCTTCTTTCCCTTTTGTTGGTGAAGTTGCAATTCTAAGCACTAAGTACTTATTTTTCACTAGTTCAGCCAGTCCACGTTTTCAAGACCAGCACAAGTCCAGGCTTTTATGAASGATGTATCATCCACCCTCTACTAGCCTAAAAACCTACAGCTAAACTCTTTCCCTACAGAAAGCACTGTAGAGCATGATGCAGCTCATGAATGCACAGCCCAAGCAAACAGAAATAACTCACGTTTGAGGTTGTGATGGGTCATCTCCCAGAGAAACGCTCTCCCCTTGGATTTCGTTGAAGCACTTCTCACAGAAATGATACCTGTCAGCAAGAAGGCCATATTTGGGTGAACTGCTCCGTCCACACAACACAGCCCAAGTCAAGCAACGGAGCCACCAATCACAGCAGGCCAAGGAAGGGACAGGAGCAGAGAGCAGGTCATCAACGGCGACAAGGATATTCAATGATGCAGATTTATGGGCCCCACATTGTGTTTGGTTGGTTTGGTTTTTTGGTTTGGATTTTTTTTTTTTTTTTGCACAATCAAAGCCAAGTGCAGACAATGACAAGCATGAAGGAGAAATTAAAAAAATAACACACATACGAACAAAGAAATGGGGGTTTGCAGGACAAAACCAAAAACATAGAAGCAAGACAAGACAACACAAAGCAGAAAGCCAAGGCAAAGCACAGATTAGCATTAAATTTCTCAAATGGGTTCACAAGCAGCAAACGATAAAAACAAATTAAACAAGASTATTCCATTTTAGCATACCCATACCCTCTTCATTTTAATAATCCATGCCAYGTACAGCAAAGAATTAAAATGAGACAAGGGAAAGAGCAGAAGGAAGGAAGAACTGCTACTCTGACTTGTACATCAGCACAACAGTTCTGCTGGGAGGAGGATCTGCAGGAGATTAACGGAAGAGGGGTAGTTTTCCATCTTAAATATATCATTGTTGAGGGTCACAGAATTCTCTCCCAGTTCAAAGGAAAAGCTAAGTACCATAAACTTTAAGAACAATAAAATCTGTCCTCAAAGTTCTTACAGACTAATTAATAGAACTGTCAAACTCTATGTTAACTAAAATTAACTAGACACATAATGCTCTACATGGATATGATTCCACCATAGTCCAGTTTGCACACAGAACAGTCCAGCCATCACTACAGCAAGCATTACAGAGAAAGCTTTTATTTGTACTTCAGTATAATAGAGTAATTCAAGATTCTACCCTAGCCCTCAAAATGTTTTAAAACTCTGGCTTCTCCATTATAAGGCATACTAATTGAGTGCACAAGACAGCTAAAAATAGAAAGAAATAAAAGAAAATTCAAACAAGTTCATTAAAAAGCCACACAAATCAATGCTATTTGTAGCTGTTAAGCTGAAAAGAGAAGTATCAACCTTCTTTCCCAGTTTACATCTGAGATAATGTGGAGAGCAGTACTTCTAAAACTATACATTTCAGTCTACAGATATATATACATCTGTATATATGATCTAATCTACACGTCACCTGTAGGTACCTCTTACAATGCAAAAATTCCTTTCTAACATTTGAAAACATGTCAAACATCAGATTTCTGAGCAATAGTCCTTTGGTTTATGTAGTACTTGCCTACAGACAAACATAAGCAGAAGATACTGACATGATATGAAAAGCTCTAAACTATAAATAAGTCTAAAACTACAGTAGCTATTACAGGACATTTTAGGACTAAAGTAACAGGAAAAGCCTAAAAACTACCATTTRCTGCTATAAACCTTTATGAAGCCTTAAAAGGTTAAGATATAAACCTTTGATTGCTTTCATCTGACCAGGTGCTTAAGGCAACTACAGTTTGGGAAAATTTTGGCTTTCAGTTAAAATCCTCAGTTGTTTTTTTGTTGTTCTAGTTTGTTTTGGGGCAGGTTATTTTGTTTGAAGTGTTGGAATGAATGGAGCACAGAACTAAACAAATTGATGGACCTTGGAGTTAACCAGTCCTCTGCTGACAGGTACATTCTGATGACAGGCAAGGGAACATCAAAGCATGTGTTTGCCTGCTTCTTCCTGCYTCATTTCCCCATCTGGCAGAGATGACTAGCAAGAAACATCCTTTAAGAAGTCAAGTAAGTTTCAATTCTTTAGTAAACCCCAAGTAAAAAACATACCCAAAAGAGCTGTAGAAGTGACAGCAATTTACAGAGCTACTGATAGCTAATGCCAAGACAATTCCCTTTAGGAAACTACGAGAAAMAGCAAGCATCAATCTGCTAAAGATCTGAATACCCAGATCTTCCAATTTACATGTGCAATACAGGAGTAAGTTTGCTCTTTGGTGTTCACATAATGAGAAAAACAAAGACTTGCCAAAAATAATAYGTATTATGGGCATTAATATATTTTCTGCATAGTCTACTCAGAGCTCTGCTGAGTATGAAAAATAGTGCTGCACAGAAGGAGCCAAAGGCAACAGACTAGTAGATATGATTCGTAGGTAACTGAAGATTTAATTAACTGCAGGATCAAAATGTAGTAAATCATATTTCTGCGAACAAAAGAGGAAGAATAAAGGCTGCAGTGAACTTTTGCTCGAAGGAATCATTATTAACACACAAGGCAAACTATTCAAGAGCACTTCAAGCAAAAAACTTTTATCTCAAAACATAAAGGTGTACACATATAAAGAGGGTGTCTATGTAAATACATGCATGCCTATAACAGATAGATTGCAGCATGCACAAAGCTGCACCAAGTGAGTATTCCTTACCTGTTCTGGTAACTGTAGTAAGTGGCATCTCGAGGGATGGTGCATAGCTGTTTGCCATAGCAACACAAAGTCTGTGGTGAGAACTCCAACTGCAAAGAGGAATGGGTTGACTTAGTACTCACACGTGTTTTCACTTGCTCTCTGTGGAAAGCAAGTGTGACCCAGACAGTGCACACTTCTACCTTACTCTATGCACGGATCTCTCTGTACAGCAAAGTATATAAAGTGCTAGTCACAAAACATATTCAATGGGCTGTTATTCTCAAGTTAACTCTGCTCCAAAGACAGAAAGCACATCAAAACAAGACAAGGAAAACACAGTGAAATACAGAACTTTYGCAGTAATAAAAACACATCTGTTTAATTTGCAATAGCCAAAGGGTTTGCCCTAATCAAAATATGCCTTCTTTTACTAACTTCTCTCCCCATCAAGGGCTTATATACAAATACATGATTTAAGCACTAGATAGAATTAGAAGATCCACAAAATACTCAAAATTAGATTACTTGAGATTGCTAAATCCTGGTAAGCTTTGAAAATTTTTGACACACCATAACTGATAACAACTACAACTACTGTATATTTCCCTTTCGATTGAAGGAAGCAAGTAGCAGACTAAACATATTTACTTTCTTACCTTTCTTCCACAGCAATAACCAAGGCTCTGCATAACTGGGTCAATTTCTTGCTCAAACACCTCTGCCAGTTTGGAACAGTACTTGTATACCCGGGATGTTTTGCGGTTATACAACCAGGCATTATTGAACATGAGCCAGATGTCATCTACATACTGCCATGGTTCCTGATACTGTCCTGTGTCCAGCTTTCTCTTGATAGTAGAAAGATCCATGGGGTTCTTCACTATGTCAAAATAATCCTGCAAGAATACACAGCACATCAAAACTCTACTAGAGAACTATGTTGTGACATGACAGCATGTGCATTCTCAGCGTATAAATTCCTCTCATCAAGAAAAACAGGTTCCTCCCTGACTTGATTGTCAAACTGCTTGTGACACAGAATGCAATCRCTATGTAACACTACATAGTTCCCCAGTGCTTTCTTTTCATTATTCCTTTACTTCTCAGGTGCTGTTGCACATTCACAACTAATGAAATAAAGTCACTCTAATTTTAATCAGAAAAACAAGTATACAAAGAGCAGAAAATGCCAATGTTTTTGCAGCCATTGTGATCCAAAAACATACACAAGAACATTCATATAAAGCAATAGTTTTTGGTAGCCCAGAAAACCTAACAAAAGTAAATAACTTTATTCTATGATAAAACATCACGTCTCCTCTAAAGGGTGCCTTTTTCCAATCTGCCATCAATTACRGTGCAGCTTCTACAAAAGTCTGCAGAATATGACAGTCAATTGAAAGCTTGTTACAAGTATTAGCAAGTGTATAAATGCTTGTAATACCTCAGGCCTTAAAATATTGCAGCATCTGCCTTAAAAAAACCCACACCAAAACCAAACAAAAGCTCAGGGAAAAAAATGAAGCACCTAAATAGGACTTCTGTATCTATGTATTTGTTTATATTATGTGAATATGTGTGGTYAACTCAGAGAGATTAAAAACACGGATCCTTGAATGAAAACTGTCTTCTCAAGACAATTCTAAAACAAGCAGAAAATTCAACCTAAACAATCCTCTAACTTAAACAGTCTCTTTCTTTTTTATAACAATCATTAATGGATATTTTTAAGTGGGCTTGATTAGCTTTGTTTCCCACATCTTGAGACAAGATTTAGACATTATGAGGAACACCTACAATATTCAGCAATAAAAGCATCACAGCATGAAGCAACAATCATAGAAAGTCCATATAGCATTGGGGTTCTGTTGGTAAATCATTCCAATGCATGACATATCTGCATATTTATTAAAGGGAACATAAGCAAACAAGCATTMGTAAGTCAGATCCTGCATGTTCCACTGCCTAAGCTAAACCTCCAGAAACTTATCAATATAAAGTTGTTAACAACACGGACTTAAGATGTTCTCAAACAGGTATGTTAAAATACAGTAGTTTTGAATTAAAACCAAGAAATTATCTTGCTAAGACACTCACAGGAATTCCTAGTAGTTGGGGATCCACCGGCTGTCGAAATGGAAGAGACTCCGGATCCTGACGGTAAAGTGCCTCCAGTGTTGGCATGAGTGCCTGCCGTAACTCTTCTGGCTTGAAAACTTAAAAAAACAACCACCATTAGAAAGATTGCAGAAACAGCTGGAAGGAAGAAACCTGCTAGAAAATGTGAATGTCTGTGCAAAAAGGTACAAACAATGGGTTTAAGGTACTTAGCACAGCTTGTTTATCCTCTGCAACACTGAGTCACAAGGAGAATATTACCATGACCACCTGAAGAAAAGGAGACCATAAGAAGACACTGGRATGTGAACCATCTCTACTCACCAGACACATCCCCTCTCTGAGGCCCCAAGAAAAAAAAAATGGTCTAGAAAATCTGTAACTGACTATTTCAAATTTCCATTGTATTGACCATTTTACTATGGCTTAGTGTCTAATTCTAAAGGCTTGAAGAAGTTGCCCAAAGCCAATTATAAGCACATGTACTACTAGATATTTTTGTCCAAAAGCCACAACGAACAATCCATATAAGCCTACTAAGTACTAAAAAGGAAAGCCCAGGTTTTTTCTCCMACAGAGATGTCTGTAGGGAGATGCAGTTAATTTAAGTAAGAACAGTGTTTCTGCTTACTTTTTTTCTTAGACTGCCCAGCTGCTGGAGAAGACTGAGTTGCTGGAGTAGTCGGTCTTTCTTCCCCCTCTGGTACTTCAGTCTTCACTTCAGGTTTCTTCTCTTCTTGCTCCATTGGGTCTGGTTTACATTCCTCCACGACTGGTTCTACTTTAGCCTGGAAAGGAGTTTGGAGCCTGTCATTTATATCTCCTGGGAGCCCACCCATCCACATTTCTGTCCTGAAAATCTATCTGTCATGCTTCCCACCCACTCTTTTATCTCCTTTGTAGTGAAAACTTGCCTAAAACTTGAGCAAATGTGTTAGAATGCATCTTTAAACACTGCAGTAGTAGCAATGATGAGCTGCTAACGAGTTCTGAGATGCAAGTAGACACATGGGTACTTCTCCAGCTCTTCAGGCAGGTCTAACAGTCTCTCATATACCAGAGCTGCCAGGATGATGCGACTGGCACACACACTCCTAGATGTCCTTGTGACAAGTTGTCAAAGCCCAGTAACACAGGCCATCATGTATATATAGAATAATTCAAGTTGGAAAAGACCTTTAAGACTGAGTCCAAYATTAACCTGGCGCTGCCCAGTCCATCACTATGCCCTGTCGTAAAGTGCCACATCTACMCATCTTCTAAATACCTCCATGAATGGKGACTCAACCACTTCCTTGGGCAGCCTGTCAGTGAAGTTTTTCCAAACATCTAATCTAAACTGCCCCAGCACAATCTGAAGCCATTTCCTCTCATCTTAGTATCTGATATTTTAATAGCTGTAGGACTGATCTGAGTGCATTTTCACATCGGCATTTACCAAAGCAAAGCTTCACAACCACAATATAATGGTCCTTCCTGTGGCCACTGGCTTCTACCACAATTTCACCAGAAAACACAGACCCTTCTTTAAGAGTAAGACAAAGAAGACAACAGTCAAAACTGCGGCAGCAACAGTTAACACCTACAGCTCAGSTCTCCCTGAACTCTGGACAGAATGACAGCATCTAGCAATACTAGATGAAGGTATTCTACCCAACATCTGGTTACCAATCTCACCTCAGATTTCTCCTCCATTTGCATCTCTGTTTGTTCTGGTTCCCCTTCTTCCGCTTTAATCTCCATTTTCACTTCCTGCAAAGGTGGCTGCTGCTGCTCTGGAACAGTCTGCTGAGAGTTCACCTCTGTGCTGCTGGTGGATGGGGGGTTGGATACCTGCCCATCAATGCTCACAGCTGGCTGTGAAAGCTGAGGGAMCAAAATACACATTACAAACAGGCTTCTAATGAACTTATTTTTCTTTCTCTAATCTATGTTTTACCTATGCTACATTTCCACCAAGTCTGAAAGTCTTCTATTTGCTTTCCCTGAAGAATACAGAGTCCCACAATCTCAACTATAGGAAAACATGCATCAGAAACATGCACTGGAAAGCCTGGTAGACAGAAAATGACATATTGTTTCCCTGTTGTATACAAGCACCATGCATGTGTAGACATAACCAAAAGCCTCATCCATGTTTCACAGTGAATTTCAAATCATGCACTAGAATTCTGAAAAAGGTGTCCTCTCTGGAAACAACAGATGATCTACAGACTTGTTTTGACATAAAAGGTTATTCTCTAAATACAAAAAAATCCCTATTTTAATATTAAATATGCCAGGAGCACACAACTGAAAATTAGRACTTAAACATTTGCAGGGAAAGCACAATGAAAGTATTTCCTTACAGGTGTTGTGGGATGCTGAGGTTGCAGCGGTGCTGTTGGTGTGGGAACAGATGCAGTCGTGCTTTGTTGTGACAAAGGCTGCTGCTGTTGCTCTGCAGAAGGGGTAACTGGAACTGGAGGCTGGACTTGTGGAGGCAGCTGTGCCTGCGGAGGTGTTGGAGTCTGCCTTTGAGGGGGGTGCATAGTTTGGGACTGTGGTCCAGGTGGCATTGCCTGAGGAGCAGGTGTGGGGGCAGCGGTGGCAGCTGCTGCTGCTACCTGCTGTTGCTGTGATCCCAAGCCTGGGGGTGTGTGGTGAGGTGTTGGGGTTCGGCTAGGTACCGGTGAAGGAGAATTTCGGTGCATGGGAGGCTGTGGAAGAGGTGGGCAGTGAATATGGCTCCCTTGAGAACCTGGAGCCATTGCAGGAGAGTTCACAGGACAGGAAGCGCTGGTCATTTGTGCCTGTTGGAAAACAGGTACACATTTGCAATGATTTAAAATAGAACAGCAAGAGAAATTACTGTCCAATGTCTGCTTTCCCACAGCATACTTTAAAAAATGCAACAAACTATCTGCTTCACTTTTAAAAGCTCTTTCACAAGCAGAAATTTGATTCATTTTGTTCTACACAAACATATGGTTGTTTTATAATTCATTCATATCTCTTAGGGAAGTTTCAAAGGAGTAACCTATACTTGCTGATATATTTAAAGAATGGCACACCTACACTCCAGGTTTGCAAAGCATTTCTTTCTAAAACGGTAGATTTGTATATTTGAATATGGGACAATGCACCACAGTCAAAAACTGCATTCAAATACACTTAGTGTGCCCATGCCTCCACCCCCAAGACTAGAAACTTTTTTTATCATCACAAATAAGTACAGTTTTAAGTCTATCATTATCAAATTACAAAAAAAAAAAAAATTGTATTGGTCAAGATAAAAAACTGTAACTCCACAATAATCTTGCCTGCAAACTAGGAAGAAGCATCAATGAGAAGCAAACTGACGTTCCCTACTTCTTCCTGGCCTGAAAGGTTCTTGCTGAAAAGGGGGAGGGAGAGGACAGAAAGGAAACTGCTAGACTGTAAGTTCAGATATTCAGCAGTGATAACCCTCCTAACCCCCAAAGCCAGCAACACACAGGCCTGGATAGAGGTGCCTTTATATGACTTATTCTGCCACTTTTTAATTTCTCAGGCTCTGCTGCTTCACTGTTCAGCAACAGAATCTTAACTACTGCATGCTGAGTCATAATTTCTTCTTTGCTCCATAAAAACAAAGCTAAACCAATTTCTCTCTAACACTTAAAATTTAAGCCTGAGAAAAAGTCAACAATGTTTTACCATTCTCAGGACTACATAAGGAAAATGAAAAGTCCCAAATGAATTTGGTTGACTATAATTCAAAAAGTCTCTCAAGGAAACAAATTGGTCTCCATACCAACTGAACAAACGTAACCAGTATACCACAAAGCTCACTGACACCACTTCAAGAAATCAGAAACTTACTTGAGAAACTGGTGTCTGATTGCCAGGCTGAGTCATAGGCATGCTCGCTGTGTTCATTCCAGAGGAAGAAGCAGGGAACTGAGTTTGTTGTAGAAACTGATTCTGACCAGAAGGCTGGCCAACTCCCGGTTGCTGCATACGTGAAGGAAATCCCATCTGTTGGAAAAGGAACTCATTTCACACAATGTGCATACACCTTCAAACCATTTTACAAAAAAAACACACAAAACAAAACCAAACAAAAAACCCATGAAAAAACTTYCATCTTGTTGCAGAAATTGATGCTTGCTACTTATCTGTAGGATACAACTCAAAAGCGTCCTTACAGCTCCTCTCAAAAGACAGAATTTATGACGATTTCTCTTAAAAGCTAAGTAAAAGGATATTGATTTCAGACTGGGACTGTGAGTTAAGATTTATTTTTGATTCCTTGCTTCAAGGATGCAACAAAAAGCCACTTCAATTTTTAGGCAATTCTTACTACAAAGATCTAAAGATCAGACAGGCTTTAGAAAAGATGCAAAAGACAGAAACCAAGGGGCCAAGAGAATGAAGAAGTGATGCTTGATTTATTTTTAAATTTCTTTTATTGATTGATTTTAAGGAAACCACAGCAAAGGGAAGCAAACCTGTGAACTCAAGTCTGAAGGGAAGGCACACTGACCTGGTTCATGGCCCCRGCCTGATTTAGCTGTCCAGGGTGCTGAAGAGGAGGGGTTTGTCGGGGTCCCATCGGTGACAGCTGCATGTTCATCTGGCCAAACTGATTCATTCCTGTGGGTTTGTGCCAAAAAACCACTTGTAAACAAAGGCCTGAAATCTCCTTTGGGCACCATTCAACATTTGGAGAAGAAATGCTGCTTCTTTCTTTCTAGTTTTGCTTTCTAGCAATCAGCTTTCAATCAAATATTGCCTTCTATGAACTATTTAAATATAGTGTCCAAGCTACCATACTGTTTCAGAATACAGATCAGCTTTTTCCCCTTCAAAATGTGTGTTATCAAAACTCTGAGAACTACTGTACATGTGACAAATACTGGTTAAGTGTCTCACCTGCTGTTGAAGATCAACTTTCTACAGAAAGTTGCATTATCTTAATATTAGAAATTCACTTAYTGAATCTCAAACTGTTTCTTAAATTGACTATAACACATTTTGAATGTGTAATAAAGGTTCTGCCCTTTTTTCCCGAGCAATAATTCTCATCATATTCCTTCTGTCACAATGYCCTCACCTGAGCTGGCTGGGCTTACCGTGTTTGACTGATTCCACCATTCTATGTACACATGATCAAAGATTTTAAAAGCATTAAGCTTATTATTTAACAAAGCAAGCAGCTAATGTGCAGCTCAAAATCACAAGATGAAATGCTACTAGATACTTTGTTTCATATGCARTTTTTACATTTCATTAAGAGAATAGCTGTCTATATTGTATCATTCTTACATAACTATGTAATAAATATAAAACAGTCTCTGATGCTTCAGTAAGAGCTGCCCAATTCCAAGATTCCTTCAAAAATCACAGCAGCAAATTTTCTTCAAATATTTACCTGGCTGTGCCTGCATGCGGTTCATCATCTGGTTTGGCACATTGGCACGTATCAGGGTTGGATCAGGAAGAGGACCATCTAGAAAAAAGACATTGAAAATCACCTAATTCAGAAGACCACCAGAATTTATCCGCAAAACATTTTAGTGAGAATTGCACATTAAAACTCATGTATAAAAAAATAAATGTACAGAGTACAGTATACCTAAAGTATGAGGCAAACTCAAGCACTGCCTTAAAACGTAAGTACACCTATTGACAGAAATATCCTCTGACTTAAGAGTCAGATTTCAGAAACTGGCGACAAATTTGAAGCATGTTATCAAGGTACAACAATGAACAATAACTCATAAGCAAGTCAGGTATCCATGAATGGCTAAATGGTCGTCAGCCTACTGAAATGACAGTACACGATTTCCTGCATCAGGTAATCAGTAACCCAAAGGTTCTTACTTGCAGACATTCCTGGCTGTGGCTGTCCCATATTGGGCCCTTGATTCATGGAAGCCTGTGGCATGCCCGGAGCATTTGGGATCATATTTTGCTTCTGCAGCCTGGTTCTTCGTTTCTCCTCCAACTCCTTTTGAATCTTGTAGATCTTCTCTGCTAGCAAGTGATAGTACTCTGCCTGTTGGGGAGGTATAAAAGTCAAGAACAGAGATGACACACACATTAAGGAAAAGCAAGGGTCCCAGTGATATAAACTAGCAAAGCATTCTTACACACATTTTGGCTTGGGGTGGGGGGCAGTCTTTCCCTTTTCAGGGACTCAGGAGGACAAAAACGGCCACTGCTAAGGGCACTGCCCTCAACTGTTAGGCCAACACCAGACATTCCTCTTCTTGTGTCCAACACTTCACTGGGACAATCACAGTCAAGAGCTTCAATACTGTTTTTAGGGGACTGTGAGAAGCCTCAGGCATAGCACATCTCAACTCCTGGCACACCCAAGCAGGAGCCTTCAACTGGCTGGTTCCTAGACCTCATCCAGCAACCTCTAAACCCTTGCTTCCTCAGCTTGGGAGTCCCATCTATGCTTCCATTCCTCTTCCTTCCCAATCACTACACTATCAAGGTAGAAATGCAGGACTAGACAACAAGCAATGGCATCTCACCCTGCTGTTTGCTGATTCATACATATCCCCTTCCACTTTCCGAGCATATGCCACCAGATTCTCCATACGTCGATCCTTCAGTGCTGCAGGATCAGGAGTAGGAAATATGGCTTGGACTCTGAGGGGAGAGAAGAAAATATAAAAATAATGCACACAAGTGATTAGAATGTTCCCAGACCAGCATTTAAACCCAGCAGTTTGAATMTAGAGCGGCACGCAAATCTGCTGACAGAATGGAGCACTGCTACTGTTTCCAGGGGTAGATGGCTTGAGTATGGAGTGGGAAACTTCCATGACAACAGCCCCAAACCAGCAGATGCAGCTCCATCTTTTGGGCTTCTGCTTTCTCTTCTCATGCATACTGACCAAATTCACTCCCTGCTCCTCTAGCTCTGCAAGTCAGGCTTCCTTCTGCACCACTGCTGTCCCCAAAATGCCTCTGAGACAGCAATGCACTTAACAGGAGACTGTCTTGATATTAGCTACTCACAATTTATGAACAAGGTGGTTTCGGAGATCCTGAGTAATGTCTTCATGCCACTGCTTTCGAATTCCGGTATTGGATGGTTGAGCTGTTGGCATGGCTCCCAAACTGGCAACATTGGCGCTTTCACTCATCATGGGGCTTCAAAAACAGAGCAAGAATTGAGGGCAAAAGTCTAGCCCCAGCTTAGTCATCTTACTGTCATAGCCTCTTTTAGAATAATGTTAGGACAAAGTGCTAGTTCAGCCATTCCCTAATCAATGGACAAACTGCAGAAATTGCTGCACAGATAMCAAACCACACCACGAAAGAGCGCATGCTGTTCTACCCAAGAATTTGGAAAACTGGAACAGAAGCTACAAAATCCAAAGGGAGAGATAGCCATCAATGACATTTACTCCATTGTTTATGCAAGAAGTGCCATGAGATCAAAACAAAATCACTGGGGTACAAAAGATTCAACTTACTTTTGAGAATTCATGGTTGGATGTAACATTGAGTCAGGCAGCAGATTTGGGGGTTGAACCCCTACGCCTCCATTCACTCCCATAGGATTTGCAGCTAGAAAACAGAAGAATACAAAAAAAATGAAGACCCCACCTACCATGCAAAACCATTAATGGTTCAACAATAACAAGGATCTAGACTTTTGTGAAGRAAATTTAATTACTTGTTGCTCTCTTCACCCTTTTTCTTAAACAAACTTCGAAAATGCCTGAGGCACAGCACTGGTGACCTCCAAGTGAAGCATCAATCCCATAACTCCTCTGTGTATCTTCCTGAACTTATCAACAAACAAGCAATTTAAATTCACTGCAAACATTATGTCCCAGACTCCTTCCCTGTAACTCTCTAACTAAAGATTCCAACCACTTCTGCTTTTTTTGTTTAGAAGCAGTTGGGGTTTTTGTCATTCAGAAGCTTAGGATATATATTCACAAAGGCTTCAGAAACTCAGAACATCAGCTGCCACTGACACCAGACAAGGTCCCCTCTCACCCAGTCCACACTTAATGATGCTACAACTAACTCAAACACTTGTAAGAAGGAAAATCTGACAATCCTTTCCAGGAAACACCTTTAATTTATTATGTAACAAAAACTGATTTTTTTTAATCACACCAGATCTTAATCACCATAAAAAGTGCCTATTTTCTTCCCACAATACAGTTACATCTCAAATAGTAAAGAAAAATGCAGCATATTTCTTTCTGGAGCTTCAAAACAGATCACTTTGTGAAGCTGGAAGCATCATGAAAGCCATTACCAAGCTTCACTGGTATTTAGGACACATGAATCCTACAGAATCCRTATTCCAGGCAAAATCACACCTTGCATAAGAGAGACACTGGAATTAAGTATATCAAGCCTAATATATGCCCCTAATATCACAGACAAGTTTTTCACAGATTTTTGATAAATCTGTTCCAAATGTCCCTTTTCTTAGTCCTTATCTTCTTCCCAAATCCACATTCCCATCTGAGAGCACACGGTATGCAAGACATCTGTAAACCTTTACCTTACCTCTTCYTTTTTCAACTGTCAAAACTCATGATTTGTTTGAGCCACTTAGGACTTCAATTTTTTCACACAGCAGTCCTCATCAAAATACTACTGTTTCTCCTAAACTAGCCCTGTTGTCCTCTAGGCCATGACCTGGTAATTCATATCTCACCTGCTGTAATTCCCTCCATAGCCACCTGTTCCTAATAAGGAACCAAATCAAAAGTCTACACTCTCTATGCTTGTCCTTTCTGCATTAAGTTGCAGTTCTTCACTCTCCAAGAACTGCTTCAATCCCATTTCATTAGATTTTTTAGCAATTCTACAAGGAATGCCCATTGTTCTGCAAGGAATGCACAGGCCAAACACTATAAGTAATTACATATATTAAAAAATATTAATCATTTTGCTATACAAAACACACTAAGGCACAACAGAAAACCTTATTCTTTTAATCTAATTGTTTTAAGACTAAGTTCTCAGGACCCTTGCCCTTTCTTCTATTTTTACACACTGCAAGGTAAAGTTTTAGCAAATCATATGCAATCCATGAGGGCCAGTCATCTCATTAACAAGTTTACTCTACTGACTACCCAACAGCCTTTTCCTGTGTAACTCATAAGCAGCATTCCATTTGCAGAGGAAAGTAGCAGTTGGTTGCAGGCTGCAGTTYATGTGTTTCTGCATCAATCTCTCCTTCTCCATACAAGCTTGTCATAAGCATATAGGCAGCATCACTGTAATCCCATATAGGCTTGTGATAAATCACTACCAGCTCTTCTTTCCTCTTTTCCGTTAAAAAAACCACATTTACTTACGCAACTCAAGCAAACAGATAGGAATAAGATGTAATCTCAAACGATCAAACTTAAAGATTTGGTGGTTAAAGGTGACTTCATTTGACACCAGTGATAGACARGTTCCAATTAACTGCACTTCAAATTGAAATTCTTCCCCAGTCTTGCAGTRTGGGATCACATGACAAGATTCAGAGAGGATGTCAGTTATTCACTATTTTTCATTTTTTAAACAAACATTACATACCTGTGATACAAATGTAAAATGCTGTAGTCTGAGTGACAAGGAAGTACACTTGAATGCTGCCATTCCAATGCAGCATATCCAATTAAAAACCCCCCAATAGCCCAAAACTGACATTACAGTACAATTATAAAGCTAAAAGGAAAAAAAAAAAAAAAGCCTTGGAAAACTGATTCTCAAAAAATACAGTTTTTCTAAAGAAATTAGTTTTCCCAGAGAACTTGTTTTCCCAGAGACAGCACCTGGGCCCTCTAATGTTCCCATTCCACAAAGTAGCTTGCTATTTCAAGTCTAAAATACTGCAAAGCCCTGCCTTTTGMAAATTAACCAGCAGTATTAAGCTAGCAGGTTGAGAGAATTTGCATTAGATGTAGAATGGGAAAGTGACCKGTAGTTTGCATTTTAACACTAATAGATAAACTTACTCATAGGATTCATAGGGCGGAGACCCTGGGGTGACTGTCCCTGCTGCTGATTCTTCACTTGAGCCTGTGGCTGTGTCTGCATCTGGTTCCCCTGATAGGTCAGTCCGAGGGCTGCGTAGGCTCTCTCGATGGAGCTGGGGTCTATCTGACTGGTTGTGTTTATGCTGGGTGTAGTCTGTTGTCCCACGCCCACAGAGCCAGTATTGGCAAGTCCAACTGCAGCTCCGCCCAGCAGTGCTGCAAGAGACACAGGGAGTTAGAGAGGGCAGCAAAACGCATACAGAGAGGCCCACCAACACAGGGACAAACAGCACACTAGTTGCTCAGAACTAAGACATCTCCTAGAAGCACAAAGGGAAATAGATCTGGAAAACCTGTCACAAAATAAAGAGAAGTTTTGACCCAACCAACCAATCCAACAACATGCTGTTTGCTTTTGAGCTGCTCAGAGGAAATCCCTCTCTTAAGTATTTAGGGCACATCTGCTTGCTTCAAACTGAAAACAGAGGCACAGCATGTCACAGAGGCTAAAGGCAGAAGGGTACATATAGCTCTCYGCCTGCCACTGTCATGTCTTTTTTGCCCTTTTTGGTTTTTTTTGTTTTCTTAAACCAAGAAACAGCACAATTAATCATGAGAAGAGCCCACAGTAACATTAAAGAAAAGAGGAAAAAAAAAAACATACAGGTAACACAATGGCAAAAATCTTGTCAAGCATTTTGGCAGGGAGACCAAGAGGACACAAAGAGAAAGGGGAAGTGACATCTGATGCAAACAAGGAATGAAGACAGAACGAAGTATCAGGGCTCAAATGACACAATGTGCGTGTRTTTGCACATCTGTCTCCAGAAACTGCCCAGCTGGAAAAAGCAGTAATAAAAAGACAAACATTTGGTTRAAGAGAGCTGTGGTTTGTTCATCCTTAACACTCTCTTGACAGAAAAATATAATAAAGTTAGAAAGCTTTCATAAACATTAGCAATCAGAGCCAGAGAAATATTCTGAGATGAAAACAAGAGGAAAATCACATTAACATGCTCCCAGGCTTGAAAGCATCACCACATGGGTACAAGGATGTTTAACTCCCAACGTGCATCTTACGGTTTATTCAATACCCAGAATTTCCCAGTAGACTTACATTGCTGATTTCTTTTGTCCCCAGCATTTTTGAGAGGCAAACATACAGGACAATCATGTCTTGTACAATTCTTCCAGTGTGAGATGATTTGTCGGGAAGACGCGCAATGTGCCACTAAGAAAGAGAAGTGATGAAAAATGYTTACAAACTACTGCCAGTATCCCCACATGGTCAACACAAACTGGGTAGAGACCAGCCTTTTCCTTCAGGGCACACATCTATATCAGCACAAGTCAACAAAGTATTATTTTAAATARTTCAGCACTAACTAGCCCTGAAAATGTAGCTAGATAACTTTTGGTATCTCAACCAAAGCCTACTCAATAACCCCATGTCATATACCCAAGCCTGTGTCTCCCCGGCTTGAAGGATAACTCCATATGGCTCAGGCATCAGGCACACCGGGCCAAGCAACTGAGATGTTAACAACTGGCACAATCCAGATGAGCCTAGGCTATCAAAAAGGGAGACTACATTTTAGTAGGACAGAGAGGTTGAGAGTGCCAGCAGCAGTCAAATTCATGGCTAGGCATTCTTCGAGATTCATCTCTTCAGTTTAAGGGAGACAAGTAGACTCCTGTTTGCAGATTCCTGCTTTGTGTCTCCCTTTAAAAAAAAGCAGCATCCAAAAGATCTTACAGTGAGTTACAAAGTTAGGCAAAAGATTTTTACTCATCTCTTTRTTGTATCTTGTCCCTCTAATTTGCCTAAACTTTAGAGGCTCAGAAGTTGCTCACAATTCCCATTCTCAAGCAGACAGAATTTTTTCAAATTATTTCCCAGGTGACCACTGGTCAATCTCTTTCTAGGAGCCCTTCCCCCTAAAACACTTGCCTCATCTACATCACAAGCCCCCCACTTACCCTGGCAAGATTTGCCAGCCTGACAGTGTGTCATGTGGTTCAAGACATTCTTCATGGTTCGGCAATGCGGGAGGTTGCACTGTCGCACCTCCCCGTTGGCCTGTTCTCGACGCTGACACTTGTGAGCATGTAAGAGGAGAACGAGTTGCTGCTGAATGAGTTTGCGCTTTTCTGGATCTGCTGTCGGTGCTCCAGACCCCATTCCTTGAGAAGCCGCTGGCCCCATCCCAGCTTGCTGAACCTGGGGAGCCTGTTGCTGGCTCTAAAGAAGATGGAAAATAAATTCCCAGAATTAAATCTGTTTTTGAAAACAATTCAATTAGCAAGTAAACAGCAACACAAGGAAAAAAYCCAAGAAGAAAAATGACTACTACATTCTATGATTAAGGAAATGGCCCACCTATGCGTACTCATAAAAATGCCTCTTAGCAACAGTCCTGGCAATGCTCTTGCCGACCACAATTTCCTCCTCGTATCACTCTATTAGTCCTAGCTCTTGCCTTATCAATGGCCAGCAGACCTTTGCACATGCTCACAGATTAATTTGCAGTGCTAGACCAACCAGAAAAAATTAGTAGTATTTAGATCTCAAATCTCCTCATTTTGGAGGCTAAAAAGTTGTATCCACAATTCTTGCRTTACTGGAAGAAAGCAAATTTAAGAGTGAATAAAGATTTCTCCCTCAGTATAAGGTGTCTCAAGTTGACTGCTCCTAGAAAAGGAGAAAGGGTAGTTCTGGGAAACTTAGCATTTTTCCATCAGCAAACTTGCACACAGGCATTCAAAACAAGCATCTCCTAGTCTCTGCCAGAGATGAAGCACAACTTCAAGATAATAAACACCACAGAACTAATGCCAGGTATGGCAACATAYGGCTTGTCTCCTCTGCTTCTGTTAATTTTTTCAGAACCCTTTGTATTCCCTTCAGTTGACATTTGAAAAAATAAGAGTAAATAAGAGAGGCTCAGGTACTCTCTGTTGCTTGTACCACTTCAGTTCAACAGACTTCAGTTTCTCACTCTTCACAGAGATTTTAGAGGATATTTTTGGAGATGTCCAGATCTTCAGACCTCAGCTACCTGTATTCCTAAACACCAGTTCTCCTGTAGCTCTTGACTATCAGTATTAACCTTTCATTTTACAAGGAGATTTCACAAATTAGTCAGGCCCTCAGGGTTTGCACATGTTCCAATATGACCATAACTGCCTTGCTTGCAGCCTGGCATTCTAAACAACAACTGAGAGAGCAACTTTAAATTCCTAGGTTCAGCTGGGTACCAGTTCAAAAGAGTTAAATGCTCTGCACTGAACACAAGCTTGACAGCTGGGGTTCTGACCAAGTTTTGGCTGCTTTTTCATTGATTCATACAACCAACTGGTTTGCTCGTTCTTCCAATGTTTCATGCTCAATTTAAAAAACACTAAATAAAACTCACAGGATTGAGCTCTTTTTAATTTAAAGGTACTAAAGTTAACTGGAAATGGTTTTTCAGCAACAGTTAGTAAGATCAACAGACTGACCCTCCCAGGGGATGTGTGGGAGTAGAATTTGAAGCACAGAGAAACACAACCTACATTCAGAAATGGGAACATTTCCTAAATTATAAAAAATATGTATCTATAGGGGAAAAAAACCTGCAAGACATGTTGCATGTCATACCCCTAACCAATTTAAACTTTGAAAACTATCAGGCATCAGYGCTAAGCTCAAGCCAGGGAATCTATTGTTAAGGCATGTAGTGAGGCACTGGCATTTACACACTTGGGTCATCCACTTATCCCATATCACTTCCCCTTTCCTTAAGACCTGCTGCAATAAAAGTGTGGAGGTAAATGGGAAAGGCACCAGGGCTATTGCARTTGCCAAGGAATCATCTCCAGCATTAGGATAGCTGTGCGTGTTCATGTAATTCACAACAAGAATGAACACATGGCTGGGGCTTCTAAGCCCTATTACAGRTAATATTTGTTTGAGAAGTGACACTTTCCCAAAAGCATCAGTGAGTACAAGCAGGTAAACAATTCTCCAGAGACACTCTGAGAAGGAGGGGTCAATACAGCAACAACAAAAGAAGGGATGGGAGAGGAGAGCAGAGGTGTCCAAACAGGTGGTAAAGCTCACTTCAGTTAAGGAGCTCCATATCAGTTTCCCTGTTAACAGGGTTTGAAGGGCAAAGAGTGAACATGTAGTTTATCAATATAGAAAGCCCAACTCAGCCCTCTCAATCATATCAATCTTAGGAGTTGAAACAAATGCATCTTGCGTGGTTTCAGAGCACATATTGACACTGAGTGTGACAACTGCCAAAAAGTAAAACGTCAGAAGACCAGGACATATTGCTCTTCTTTAATCCATCACAACATTTTCTTAAGATACCTTTCATTCTACTTACCATGTTAGGCATTCCTGCCCCAGGAACCGGCTTCTTGTCCATTGGAAACTGTGGTAAGCTATTCTGCAGTCCAGCTTTATTCTGCATCTGAGGCCCAAGTCCACTGGCTCCAATCTGCTGCCCAGTATTTTGACTATAGGGCTGGCCGTAAGGGCTGGGATTGTTCATCATTCCCATCTAGGAATTAAAATGGTAAGATGTTCAAGTAAGATAGCTTAAGTTCACAATGCAAAAGGCAAATTTATACTTCAGAGAAGCAAGAGTGGTAACAGCCATGAGCCAGCTGCAATACAATACTGATCCACATGCTTCCCCTGCTCCTTCATGTTYATGGATTTACCCATCACACAACATTAACTCCTCAACTAGACAGTTCTTGTAAACACAACAAAGCCAACTTAGAAATCTTTGAGATCCGACTGGACAGAAGTGGCCTGATTATTTCTTTATAAAATATTTGGTTCAACAGATTTCTCGTTTCATCTTTCTGAATAAGAAATTTGTACCATGGACTACATAATTCTTCCAGACTTGAGTTCAACTCGCCGCATTTGTGCAGGCTCCAAACGGCGACAAATACCATCTTCATTCATTTCAGCAGAGTTTATCCCAAAAACATCCTACCCAACTGCTAGCACTCCTGCAGCTCCTCTCCAGCTGGGTGCAACAATGCATGTCTGCATTAACAGCACACAAACACTTTCCATTTAAGAATACACCACAGTCACAGGTAATATCTCATAGCCACGCTCACTTGCAGTCAGTACTGGAGGTCACAGAGAACAGGCAGAAACTCCACAAACAAAACAAATCTACCGAACCATTAAGTTACAGGGGAAATAGATTCATATTTCATACAAGCCATATGCATATTCAAAAGTTTTAGCATGCTAGAATATACCGTCCGCTGTCTTGGAACATCCAGAACCTAAAGAACAAGGAACAAGCTTGCCAATAAAGTAGTTTATCCTCTGACATTTTTTTCCATTCCTTGCATTCTTATCTATTTTCCATGGGAAATCTGGCCTTCTAGGACCAAAAGAACTAGACACAGAGGATGAGAAAAACTGGASATTTTTGTTAAGATTACCAAGTTTTCACCATTACTCAGGAAGGATCCTTAAGGAGCCATAACTCATAAAAACAAGATTTAAAGAGCTGTGTTGTTTCAACTCACATTAGCATTTGACTAGACAATCTTCAGTCTCCTTGATGCTCTTTGGTTCAAAGCATTTTCTTGCATTTAAAGAACATAACTCCTATGGTAGGCTTGTTTCTAATCACCTCTACATTTATTCTCWAAACAGTCTCTCCTAGCAGAAACACCTTGTTTCTGCTCACCAAGCTTCCTCAACCTGAACTAGAAGTAACCAACATGCCCTGAGATTACCTGCAACTAGTCACACTTGCCTTTTTTAAGCTGTAACAACCTCCAGTCCAGTATAATAGCTTTCAATTTTCATTCACAAAATAAGGCAGTATCAAACTCAAGCTACAGGAAAAGGAATACAAAATTCACTAAAGAACCTGCCACTTTAGACACATGATATTCACAAGTGATTTCACTTGAAGACAGCCCCCCCTCCTCCACACATAAGCAATAACCACAATCATACAGCAGTAATTCATTAGAGAGCAATGAAAAAAATCTCTACACATGGCAGAAAAACAAACTATGTAATGATCAGACAGAACTAAAAGCTTTCCTTTCCATTACCATGTCTTGATCACAATGAATACATCTATGGTGACCAATAAAGCAGCTGCTGCCAAAACTAGGACCCAAAGCCATCCTTCCTCTCCCTCAGAAGACTGGTTATATCTTATGTGCAAGTTGTGCAGCAGGTAAAAGGAGAAGGAAAGTGTAAGGAGTCAGAAAACACATTTTCAGAAATATTCCCCATCATCATTGCTACCTCAAACTGACCAACAGGTTTTCAAGGCTTAGTRAAGACCTGATAGTGAGAATTAGTCCCTTAAGAAAACAAACTATGTTTTTCTGTAGGATAGCCTGATCCTTTTGGCTCCAGACAGAGTTTTGAAAGCATCCCCAAAAACTTAAGTTTTTGTGCAAAGTTTTYGAGTTCATTAACAATCATAGCTCCTACAGTCAGTTGACATCTGAGATTACACTAAAGCACAGACTRTGCAGGCCATCATTTTCACCAGCCCCACTTGACTTCTGTAACTTATGCTGCTACCAACCTTAAAAAAACACAAACAAACAARCCAACCAAAAAATTCAGATTTAAAGGCTGAAAGCACATTTTCACAATGTGGTGTTATAACGAGAAATCAAGATGCCCAACTCAGACAACTGGAGAYTTCACACACTGGTAACAAATGATTCAGAAAAACTGTGGCCTTGTGAGGCAGCTCTGTCCTGACTGCAGAGTGAGAAAACCAAACCTAGACCAAAAAAACCCACTTTTGCTATCTCACCCCTAACAGCTTGCTAATCAAACTCAGATGAGTTACTCACCAAGCCAATCAATATTTATATTTGCAACAAAGCTGGACAAAAACTTTAAGTGAAGCATCTGACTTTTTCAAATTAGTAATCAAGTCGGCTCAGCACAAGGATGTCTGATGCTTTCTCAAGCATCAGCCACTGGCACTGTTTGGGGTGCAAGACCAGTCCCCTCCAACAAGGCTCTCTCCATGGSAGAAATGAGGTTCCCCTCCCTCACACTGAACCAAGGACCTGGCAGCAGAACACTATATATCCAGCTGAGCCCAGCTGCTCCTTACAGGGGGAATATCTTCCCATTTCAGGTTACAGGAAAGGCAAAGTCCAGAGAAGTTCAGGCCAGGGTGATAGGCAAGGACACCAAACTGACTCAAAGCCAGACACTCAAGCAATGCCTAAGATCCTAAAAACCAAATACCTCAAGGTCTCCTGGAACAAATCAGCAGCCATTAACTGATCCAGGTGAGACAAACACCTGCCAGGTTCTCAGGTGAACATCACAGCAATGCCCCCCAGTTCTGTCATCTCAGACTAACCTGACACTAACCACCTGCATGAGACTTGCACACRAGGAAGAGCAGACAGAAATCCAATTCACAGTAAAGAAGAAAACAAGGAAGATCATAAAATGATGATAGGCAGTTAATGGCAAAGGGAATCTCAAATGATTCTACTTTCTACATAAACAACAGAAAACAACTTGACTTTCCTGCCTCCAATGGAAGCAATGGCCATTTAGTACCAGAATGGTGAAAGGTRTGCATCAATTACCATGGATCACATGAACTCAAGAAACATCCTAGTCTACACACAGCATCAGATAGGGCTGTTCAGATACTCCCCCCACCTAAGAGCAGTAACTACAAAAGCAGAGGAAATTCGCCAAGGTTTTGTTCTAATGCCATGAAACACGCATCTTCAGTTCAGAACAAGGTCAAGTAACTAACTCCGATTGTACTTTCACTGTTAATATAGAGCAGAAATTGTTGAGGACTACCTGCTACAGGTATGCACATAGACAATGCAAATATTTTATTGCTCCTCTATAAAAACAACTGCTTCAGTAACAATCCAGTATTTGAAAGACATCTAGATAATAACAGCAGTATTGAACCATGACCAGCTTTTAGATTGCAAAGATWATTATATGCATGGAGAAGTAACCAAGTAGAATGAAGTTTTAGTAACATTCTTTCAAAGAATCCAGCATTCATAGTATCAACTATGTACGTCTATCAGGGAACTTCAGTGCACCGACTAGCTTGAGGCTATACTGATGGTATCTAGTATCTTTCTGTACCCACATGTTCACAAGTGAAGTTAATTAACTTCCCCAAARAGGAAATTTAGTCAATTTGAGCTGAATCTTTACAAACAAGAATTTACTGTACCTCACTTCCTAGTGCCATTCTACTGACTGAGAATTACTGAACTCAGGCATACCCTAACTACATTTTGCCAGTGGTGTCTGCTGCATTCTTTCCAAGGACTGTTATTATTATCCTTTGCACTTAACTGCATAATATTTTAAGATACCTATTTCAAGACACCAGCATTATGTCACTGCTACTTCTGCAAGGGACTCCCCAGGCCAATCCACAAATWTAGACTCCAAGTCTTCACTGCTTCATTTTCCCCTCATAAACAAACATTCCTCTCTTACTCTGGAATAAAGTGAGCAATTACTTTTTTTTTCCACCTTACCATCTATCTGTTTAAAATGAGAGATTGAAGATGTCACCCATAAATTCTGAAATTAGCTAAGAAAAATAAAGGCATCATATATTCCTTAGTGTTAGCATATTCAATCTCTTCAACTTCGGACAGAAATTTATCATTATGAAATTTCTTATTGTTCTACTTAGAGAAAGTTAAGGMSATTCTGACGAATTATGTTTTCCTTGGTAAAATATTGCCATTGAATCTTCTTAACAGGGGTTAAACTGGTAACGCCAATAATAGCAGAGAGCCTTGTACATACTCAAAGAGTAAACCAAATGACAAAGAATTACTACTGGAACTAAACATTTCAAGTGAAATGCTCACATAGCAGAGGAAGTAGTAATGCCCTTACTAATCTGAACTGCCCACACATCCACTTCATTACTGGAATAAGGGAACATTTCTTGAATCAGGCAGAGAGGAAATGTAAATGACCCGAAGGTCAGGTGAACTTCATCACTCTGTGATAGAGCACTGCTATGACAAATATATACAGCAMCTTATACACAGCATACCCTCTCCTCCCCTCATACAAGGCTGGACAGCTAAGACCTTAACGGGGCACACTCAACAAAACCCAGTGGAAGAAAAAAACAAAGGCTTTAACGAGATAAAACTCCAAGTGAAGAATGGTTCAAAACAGGAAGCATGAATTAGCTTTTAGCAAATTTAAGCTCTSTAATAAGTTACCTGTTCTCATTTAAATCAAAGCTGTAAAATTACCTAGTGAAACAAAACACCTGAAAAATACTCAAATGATGAAAGAATCCAAGCATTACGAACAATTTCCAAAACAMTATTTTGAGAGTAAAAGGCATGTCTGTTTTCCTCCTAACTTGCACAAAACCAAGCACACAGAAAACAAAAACTATTCAATAAACCAAAACTTGTTACAATTCCATCCCCTCCAAACTTCTAACACTTCCTTTCAGGGTAGACATTCATAGGCATTTTTAACCCAGTACTTTCACCAAAGGATTCACACCCTCCTCTGACTGGCAAGATCAACTACTTTAAAAAATCCCCTCCCTAATATAGGAATACTAGCTTTCCAACTGATGAGAATGAACTGGAACTGAAAATCAATTAATTTTTTTTTAATGACCATGTGAGCTTCAGTTTGAGTCTAGTTTAGTTTCTCCACACAGCCTGTCATGCAACTGGCACAGAAGTGGCATCCAAACAGAACTGCTTCTTTRTATGTTGGTGACTTCTTACATCAAGGCAGAAAACTACAGCATTAAACCACCGGATGGAAGCATCAGATTGTAAGACAAATTCATGAATACAAACAATTTACAGTGGCATTTGGGATTTCAAGTCCTAAAAGTAACCTGCACAGCTAAAGAAGGTAGGAAACACATGGCTAATATGCAAACCAAGTGCTCCACTCTACTGCTAGTAAATGTTTTGGGAAGAGAGGAAGAAAACTCTTCCACAGGATTACAGAACAAAGTAGAAACATAATCAATTTCACCTTCCAAACTCCAAAGGGCCAGCCAGTTTATCTCTCCTGTTAAGAAAGCATAACATCCTCCCTCCCAGTTACTCAAGATCACAGGAAACCTAAGCTATTCCATACAAATCATTGCAYAAAACATCTCTATTTCACTGAGAAAGAACTCACAGAGGCAACCCCTCCATCACCTAAAGGGGCTGACTTTGGCAAGCTAACATGATGAAGTTGAAAAATCACAACCAAAGCATCTCGTCTTGTTGGGTTTTTTTCCTCCTGCTAAAGGAGAGCTCCTGGATAATGCACATTTTTTGCAACAATGAAAGGGATCCACAGAAGCTATTACACAAACTCCCACACTAACAGCAACACACTAATAAATTTACCAATTAGAAAAACTGGCTTTTACAAACAACTGCTTAAGGTCCTCTGTTTCCATCTCCTTTTTGAAGATTTGTAGGTGGGAAAGCCCAAAAGCAGATGGGTGGGGAGAAAAACGGTCAGACATTACTGTTGTCAGACTTTGCTAACTCTACTGTATGAAGTGAAATGCAGGCTCCCTGCCAACAGCCAAACCAATTGAAGACATTCTGGAATTTCAACCTCCATTTCAGACTGTTCTCTCTCATCCAGCTGTTTCAACTCCTTTATGAGAGCTATACCCACTACACTTACACAAAAAGTCTCAAGGTTGTTTTTATCAGCAATTAAAGAAGTCTAAGTATTTTTAACCAGTCTGGGACTATGAACTAAAAAACAGAAGTTATTGTATATTTAGTCTGAATATTCTCAAAAGCATGAAATGTTCTTATTTTAGATGCACAACACATTTTTGAATTTATGTAAGGAAAGAAGGCAATTTAATTTTAGACAAAACCAGTCAAAAGCTTGATTTTATGTCCTTTGTTTACTGTTAGATGAGTTTATTATAGTGCATAACCCTACTTCAGSTCTGATAAATACGGATCAAGTTGCATTTCATCCAAACACTCAATATGTCAATTTTGGACCTCTGAATACAGCTTTGTGAAGATCAAAACGCCTTTTTTTTTTTTTACAGCCAACAAAGGTGTTACATAATTCCAACACAAGCAGTATTTCAATACTTCAAGCTACATATAAATTTTCTATTGTAATAATAACCAAGCTTTGCAACAACTTTCCTATCAGGCAAAAATATCTGAAATGACCAGACCACAGAATCAACTCATTACTAAACATATATACATCTATATATACACACACTTCCAGAGTTAACACATGGAGCTTAAGCAAGCAGGTAAGACAAAAAATTTCGTAATTAATGTTCACAAGACACTAATTTTACTTAATATATCAAAGCACAGAAAAACCTTTAATACACAGCATAACTTTTATTTATTCTTCAAATACATTTATAGACAGTTACTTATCATTCCAAGTCCAAGTGGACTGACTTCAGGCATTCCAAGACAGATTCAGGTATTGCAAAGCACCTTAAAAAAAACTATCTCTGCATTAGCCAAGAAACACAGTYCAGTCAAAGTGAACTGAAACACTTAAGTATTTTCTAGGCTTTTAATCAAAACACAAAAAACTGGAGAATAAATACGCAAGTGGCTCCTACTCTAAGACAGCTAATTGTGCATGACAGATATTAAATTTAGCCATCCTTCTGTCACTTAAACCAGTAGGTCTCCTCTCATGTTTTCAGTGACTTATGACAACAACTTTCTTCCAATCTCCTGGATTACAAAAGCATGTTTATTTTACTCTCAGTATTAAAAAAGGGGGGGAGGTTATTTAGCTTTCTGTTTTACTCTCCTGTAGACAAAGCCACTGCAAATTTTAAAACTACAGCCGTAGTTAGTCAGATTAGCAGTCTTAGGACAACATTTTTCTTCAGGTGTTTACACAAGCATTCATTTTCCACCATTAACTCAAATACTTGTCTCTTATCAAGGCTAATGTAAGTCTTAGCACATATAGTGAGCAGATCAGTCAATCCAAACCTGTATGTGCCTCTTAGCATCTGCAACAGCACGCTCAGTTGATCTCAGACAATAAATACTTCCATTAACTGTCATACAGAAAAAACCACCGCAACATCTAAAAGATCCTGATGGATTCCCATCACACTCACAATCCAGAATCACATCAGATGGAAAAATAGTTACAGAAAAAATATAAAACAGACTAAAATACAATTAAGTTATTTTTCAGTGCTATTGATAATCCATACTGTCCCAAGATTTCTAAAACAGGCTTTTAAATCAAGCCATAGTCTTGCCTTTTGTGCAAGATTCAATTTTTGCTTCCTATAACCACAACCAATTCAACTTCAGCTGCATATAAACTATTTAATTCACAATACAAGATTCTTAAAGGAAAAACCATACTGCAAAGCAATAAATTTTACAAAACAAAGTCAACAATAAAGAAGGTAATAAAGTTTAGCTTGTCTTACCTTGTTCATGGCTCCAGGCTGTGGCCCTCTTAGTCCAGCCTGCCCTCCCATCTGTGGAGTGCCTTGTTGCAGTGTCTCAGCCAACAAGTTACCAGCACTACCCATTCCTGGGTTTGGGTACGGCATATTGGGTCGCCCTCTGCCTGCTCCAATTGAACCGTTCATGACTTGCCCCTGCATCATCCCCTGTCCGTTGCCTGTCGTCAACATCCCAGGATTCATGCCAGCATTCATCCCTGTGCTCATTCCCATGCCAGGCTGGTTAACTGGGCTGTTTACTGTTGGCATCATTGCTGCTGTGGATTGGGCAGAAGGACCCTGGTTTGGTCCACTTGCACCCATTGCTATACTGGGAGAAGTCAACCCAGCCTGTGCCATGGGGCTTTTCACCATGCTGTTTAACATTCCCATTCCAGGACTATTTTGTTGGGTTTGACTGGCCATTCCCTGGCCAGGGCCACCAACCCCCATATTGAGATTGGGGGAGCTACCAGCCCGTAAAAGTTCAGACAGCTGCTTGTGTTTAGAGGCAGCATCTTGTGCCAGGCCAAGGCTGGTCTGCAGCTGATTAATGTCACCACCATTGGTGAGTCCAAGTTCTGTGGAGCTGATCAGTTCATCTGGCAAGTCATGTTCCAGATCAAAGAGTGATCCAAAATCTGAAAAACAAAACAGATTGTATATGAGGTCAGTCAGAGCAACCAATCGTTGTCTTGAAGTTTCTATTTTTCAATTTCAGGTAACTAGTAAAACTTGACTTTTTGTGTTTGAGCAAAATTCCCTAAATCAGTTGTTCCTGAAAGCTATCCAGTTTGTCAGGATAAAAGTAATTCTAAGCTCTATGGAGTCTAAACCAAAGACCATTCTACTTCAGACTCCTACAATTGTTGAAAGTGTTGAAAGATCACTGAATATCTCAGACTATGACCTCTCATCTTGGGAAGTTTGACAAGGGAGGAGTGAAAAAAATGTAATGAAATCTCTTGAGTTAGCCAATGAAATTAGACTGCAATTACAAGAAAGAACAGGTTGATGGGAAAACACTGTCATAATTTTTAACTTTCACTCTTGGAACAGCCATAGCTAATACAACAATATATTTATATTATATGTTTACTATTTATAATATAAGAGATAGAGGTTTGCTTATAGGGTTTCAGGCTGAATTGGGAGTTTCGGCATTTGGTTTGGTTGGTTGTTTTGGTTTCTTTTGTTGGGTAGCTGTTCAGTTTTTTTATTCTTCCACATCCAGTTATTGCAAATGCTGAATTGCCAAATTTCACTGCACTTCACTGGACAGCCAGTATCTTCACAACAAACACTGTCAGAAAACAAAGCAACCCTCCTGGCCACAAAGCTGTGAGAAACACTAGGGTGAAAAATCAAATGCCCATGGCAAGAGCCCATGAAAAGCAATCCCCAAGGTAACTAAGTGGCAAAAGATTGCTACTTGGAACACATAGATACAAGAATATTACATGGTACCCACAATCGATTTTCTCAAGAAAACAAGAAGTTCTGATGTCTGCAGAAGTAGTAAATAACTTGGTCTATTTAATCTATGGTAGTTAAACCAAAAGTAACTTGGAAAAATTATGGTTTCTGACATGTATTAATGACAACTTTCCTCTCCAAGTGAGAGGAGCTGGCAAGGAGAGGTGTTGTGCTGGACCTTGTTCCCACCAACAAGGAGAGGCTGGTGARGAACGTGAAACTTAAGTGCAAAAACCTTGGCTGCAGTGACCAGAAATAGTGGAGCTCATGATCCAAATGGTCCAAATATTAGCGGAAAAATACTACAGCTAAACAGAACATAAGTCAGAAAAGCTCATCAGATTATGAATCCGTTTAAAACGTTTTACATGATACTGTACCCAAATTACCAAACAGCTGGACTAACAGAGTTTCTATAACTTCACAACTTTTATCATAGATAAGATCATGACTTCGAAATTCTGAAAATAYGGGATGAGATTGGCAAGAATGCAGGTACATCATAACCAGGATTTTAACACTCCTTTTATACACTCTACATTATGACAAAGCACCAGAGACAGAATGAAACTTTCCACTAAAGAACTTGTAAACAGTTAAAATCAGTTAAGCCCATTCTTCATTACCGTGTATCTTGTGCTAAAAGTTACATTTTGCAAGACATACTAAGGACTGATTGTTTATTTGCGTGACTGGTGTTTTTGAGGATTCAGAAGTGAAGGAACAATCAGAAGAACAAAGCTTTGTCCAAGTTCTCTTTAATCTAAAATTATGAACCTGATGCTGCATGTCAGTAGACTCATCTAAAAATACCCCCTCCCCCATGCCCATGAAGCAACCCAAAGCAAAACAAAAAAAAAAGCCTAAAACCAATATCAACTTACAATGCTCAGWGGTCAGCTTAAGAATTAATTACATATTGATGAACACGGAAAGAGTAAGTGGAATAGATCCTCAAATTAGAGCTCAAGGAAATAGAAAAAGCACATGACAGCTTAAAACAGCTTCAAATGGCATCTTAAGAAGCCTGCTAGGATACTTTCAATAGGCAACTGTTGAAACATTACATCCAGAAAACGCTTGGGCTAATAACCTAAGAACCCGTGAGTGAAGAAGCAGTAAAAGATACAGTCAGAAACTGACCAGTTAGTTGGTTGTCCTCTGATGAAATGCAAARCTGAGAACAGAAGTTAAGTGACAGGAAAAAAATATGACCCAGCACAAACCCTGTACCTACAACACAACCATTACGGCAGCATACAGACACCTCCCAGCAGCACCCACACTGTCCAAAGACCACGTTTTTGACTGTTTGTAGATAGGCAAAGAATTTCTGCTCTTGAACAAACACAACTTACAGTACAGGGCAAGTCCCAAACCAAAAATCCTCGCTTCACCTTTCTTGAGTTGAGACCATTGCATACAAAGCACTTCACAAAACTACCTGGAAAGTGACCAGTAAATGTTTAAATATGAAAAACTAACTTGTTTTTCAAACTACCACATAGTATTTTCTCAGGAAGACCCATTTACACAATTTCAAGATGTAACAAAACAAAGGGGCAGTGCAATTTTTGTTTTGAGAAATGAAGATTTGGTCATCTTTGCCCACAAAGAATTATTAATCTGCTTCTCTGAAGACCTCACTCTTCTTKAAGTTCTCCCTTCTCATAAATGGGGAGATTATTCCAGTTTAAAGGCTTACTAGCCCACAGCTAACAGGAGCACCCAGGTACAAGCTATCTGAGCTCCTTGGCTTGGTCATTCTGTGACATCAATAAACAAAGAAAAATGCCATAAAAACTCTAAGAGGCATTAATTCATTTTATTAATGCCTTAAAACACAATGTAGCATCAGCTACATTAAAAAAAACCCRCCCCCAACCTGAATGGTTGGGAAATAATCCTAACTGGATTAGTTCTTAACATCAAAACATCTAAGATACTCTTTCCATATAAAACTAACTTGTTAGGATTTTTAATACCAGAGAATATACAACAGATGATTAATCATAAAAGAGTACTATCAGCAATTAGCCAAAATTGTAAGTAGCAACTACCAAGAATGCAATTTTCTGGTGTGAGTTTGTTCTTTTTAGAAATCTTCTCTAAAAATAAACCTTCAAAGTCTTCTTTAGCCAGTAGATATACAACAAAACTGRAATAAACTTTCGGTTGTCTGGTCAGCTATCAAAATTAATTTTTAGTCAACTTCTGGAAGACAGAAGTTTTCTGATACAGGACTGAAACACAATCTGAAATGACCATAAAAACTGAACAGAACTGTATATATCTAATWGCAGTTGCAATCCATTTCAGTCATCTACATAGAATTGATGCCCTAAACCCCACTGTAGACAGTTCTACCTACGACCAAGCCAAAAACTGACAAGGCTGGGCCAGACAGCTCACAAACTATGTGAAATCAAGATCATATATATYCACACAAGAGTCAAAGGCATAGCTTAAGACAGTGGTGAGAAATAACCAGAGAAGTGATTGACTTTCCAGTACACTGAGCCCACAGCTAGTCTTGCAATCTGTTTCATTAAGGACACACACAAAGATTTCTTGCTAACAAATCAAGCTTGTGGGAAGGCAGAGGAAGAAGTTTAGTCCTGTAAAGGTTTGTCTACCTGATTAATAATCTCTAGAGAGCTTGACACAGAAAAATTGGGATGCAACAGAACAGACAGTATCYGGCCTTAAACCCAAGCTCATCCAGTAATACACTGGAAATAAGTGGCAGTGGTAGAGCTAAATCCTGATTTCAGTAGAATRACACAGAGTGATTCCCCACTATGCCATTTATGGTGTTATTAGTGTATTTCTCTCCATAGGTAACAAGAACCTATAGAGTAGATTGCTACTGCCACCTAAGAGTCAAAGAAAAGAACACCTCCTCAGAACAACATGTAAGYATTAGATCAGAAAGTCTTAATCTGAGATCAGCTAAACAGGCAAAGGTGTATCATAATTCCTTTTAGGAACTGTACCACTACTGAACAGTTAGCAAGTCTTTTAAAAAGAAGTCAAGAAACTGGCCTAACTTGTCCTGGCTACATTAGATCTGTAGTGAGAAAGTGAGTCAGGAAAGACAGTAGAAGGAGCAGGTCCAATGCTTTCAGTGACAGTTTGGCTAGACAGAATTAAGTAATATGAACTGTGCCCTAAACTGTGAGAAAGCAACTTCAAAAATCAGATTACTGACCTGAATTGCATTCCATGGATTGTTTTCTTGATTTTGGGTTCTACTTCTAAAAGTTTGCCTTTGACAGTGTCTAACCTGCAAGATCCAAGGAAACTGCTAGCCTGGGTTGAAAAGCCACCTGGCACCAAAATGGACTTTAAACTAATACATATGCAGAGTGTGCAATCAAAATTTTAAGTCAATAAGACTTCAGTGCCTTATCAAGTGATCAATTTTCAAATTAGATACAAAGTATTTATTTCAATTTAGTTTTACTGCAAGAACACCTGTTAGCAACAGGGATGCAACAGCTCTCAAAGCATTCAAGGCAAGGCAGCAATACTAACTATTTATCAAAGGAATGGACACGTGTTCAGGTGGCACATCCGAGTTTCTTTTACATGTTTTCTAGCCTACAGTCAGGATTCCATAGTTTTCTCATTTCTGGATTAAGACAACAGACCTTTATTCACCTTTCAGAAT
Organism: Malurus melanocephalus; assembly: GCF_030028575.1. Classification (NCBI taxonomy): domain Eukaryota; kingdom Metazoa; phylum Chordata; class Aves; order Passeriformes; family Maluridae; genus Malurus; species Malurus melanocephalus. The sequence continues at coordinate 3,891,661 of NW_026623249.1, read as the reverse complement.
AAAACAGGAAATTCTATCTATATGGAAATTATCTGGTTCTAGCAAATAGGCTGCAGTGAACAATACTAGTTTTCTAGGAGCTTCCCCACGTGCTACAAAATAGCAACACTTTACTGTCATGTATACTGTACCCTCAGACTCAAGACATTCCAGCATTCACTCTTGAGAAGAGCTGGTATAAGCTGAAGAAAAAGCATCATGTGTGAACAGCGATGCCCCAAGAACGCTGCATGGCAGATAGGTTAGACAACTACTGACTCCTGAGCCTACCTCTGTAAGACAAGCAAAAAGGTAAGAAACTCAACAGTTTTCGTCCCTGCTTCCCATTTATTATATTATATTCTGAACAGAAGCACACCAACTTAGAAAGCTGCTGAACAGTCACCTTTTTACACAAATGTTTCTGGAGACCAGAAACATATTAGTGGATCATATTAGTGATTCACAACGAAACAAGAGGACAAGGCTTAATACAGGACACTGAATACAAAGCATGCATATTGACATGGTTGACAGGAACCACAGATGATGTTGGACCACAGGAAAAATATGATACCTTTGCCGTGCCTTCAGACAAAGAATAACAATAAGTGCTGAGGTCAGTATCTTCCTTGCATGTGGATACAAAAGCTATCCAGAATTGAGCAGGGCCTTCTTGTAACAGAGAAAGTGTCCAGAAGATACCAACAGTATTCCAGAGAAATCAGCTGTTCAAGCTTGCAGTCAAGCACCAGTATAAGAGGCCCTAAAATGGACCATATGAAATTCCCTCAAAAAAAGCCAGAACTCAAAACATAAAACCAAAAAAATTAAGGACAAGATAATGAGACACAATCTCATAGGATAATCCTCAAGTATCCATGAAAAGGCAGACTGCAAAGGTGAAGCACAGACTTGAAACAAAGTGCTAACAAAGTCATCAATTCCCAAGGTCTCTACAATTACAGAAAATTAAGCTAGAMATGTCCAGGCAGTTTTGTCAGGAGAGGAAAAAAAACTGACAAAAACAACAAAAAAAACTCAAACAAAAACCCACATGCCTAGCAAAAGGCACACATCAATATACAACACTTTGGAAATCAGACCATAGAATCAATTAAAAAGGGGCTTTTTCCTGTAGATCCTCTATGAAGGTACAATTATCCAATGGTAACACAAGCCCTGCCAAAATGTTCTCTCTAACTTAAAATGTAGAATTAATTTGAATGCATCTACTAAATTGATTCAAAATGAAGGGGCAAAACATCCACATCAGCTGAAGATTTTAAAGTCTTGAGTCATCATTGCAGCTACTGCTTCCAAAATCCTAAGACAGCACTCCCTCTATAACCCTAACAGGGGAATGATCCCTTATTCAACCAACAGTAACTGAGAATTCATATTCTTATTATGCTATTTGAGTTACAGTCTTCAGTGTCAGACTTGGATATTCTGTTCCTCGTAAGAAACTGGGAAAGCACTGCCACCTTCCTTCCCTGCCAACCCAGAAGAGACCTGAATTTCTTCACTACATCAAGAAAAACAGTAATTTGAGGTAAGACTGCAAATAAAACAAACAGAAAACATTTAAAAAAAAATTCTTCAAAGCATCTGGAAGACAACAAACATAAACGCATAAAACATGTTAGCACATTATGGTAGTACACAACTTCTGGCACAAATATTTTTTAAAACAATCAGATATTTGTTGATCTAAATCCAATTCACCATCTATAATACACGATTCCAATATCAGTTGTAACAAACCACACATGAATGTAAGTATTTTACAAGTGTGAACAACAACAACAAAAAAATCATCCTAAAGCAGCAACAACATATCGTTCAACATCTACTGAAGTCCTAAAATTAGGACCTCAATCTCTCCATATTTTAAGCTATCCTAATTCTTTTTCAAATATTGGTGTAAACACATCAACTTTTGCTTAAGAAAAATAGTCTTGATTTTGTGATGTCTCAATAACCTGCAAGTCATACTTGTCCAAAGCTAATATCAGCAGAAATGCCTGTTTTAATAGACTCTAACTGATGTGTGGTTTTGGCAGCTTTAGAAGAAAATTGTATTTATAACAAACTTTTCATTTTCATATTCGAAGTTTGCCAAAAACCAGTATTTAGAGATACAGATATTAACCACTGAAAARCCATAATGAGAATGCAAAAATTATTATTCTGGAATATAGAATCGTAACTGTTCTAGGGAAACAGAAATGGTGTAATCATATGGAAAAGAACAAGAACAAGGCATGTTTAAATATTTAATATTACTTAAGGAGGGATTTCAGAGAATTTTTATTTATGTACCTATTTATTCATGCTGTTACCTGGTACAATACAAGTCTAGTGTTAGTCTTGCCATCACTGATAACCCACATAAGATAATTTTGACATTTTACTTCCAAAATGCTGAAGTCACAGTGTTAATAACTTCCTTGTGAACATGTTGCTATTTGCATAAATTTCAGTGGGCTACTCTTCACTTTAGTCAAAAGTCTCTTAATTAGTATTATTCCCAGTGGCATCTGTGTATGCACACAGGTCTAGAAACTTAAAAGAAGATGTGCTGTTATGCTGTGTTGGCGGACAAAAACTGGGTACACGCAGACAGGATGGGAACACCCTTACGCGCACAGGACACACTGAATTCATATTAGATGTGATTACAAATCAGTTTCAAGAAAAGAGTAAAGTTCATTTAATTGTCAAGTTAACGACTTGGAAATGATGCAATCTGCATATACAATTACCAAAAAAGTCAAGTCACTTTTCTGAGTTCATTCAGCATTACTCCAGAGTAAAAGCAAAAAGCAATGCTGAACTTATGTACAAAAAACACACAAGTAAACAAAATAACATAAGTCAGCAGATCAGACTTCATTATCTTAAACCAGTAATTCCCCAGATTTCCTGAAATTACACTCAAGAACATGTAAAAGTTGGCTTAGCTTCAGCAAAATTCGAACTTTATCAGCATGTATCAGCATTTTTCTGGAATTTTACTTTTAATTACAATTCTAAAAAGGAAAAAACCCTGAGAATTAGAGTATTTTAGTTCATTACAACAGTGTGTTACAATCTCTCTTAAGAGAAATTATCTTTTCAGTGGTATTTGGAAGTTCTACAAAAAATGGAAGTAGTAAATCATGACTGCAAGCAGAGACAGTTCACAACTCTTAGATCTCTTACGAGGATACTACRAAAGATGCAGTATAGAGGTGTTTCACACCATCAAATGAAAAAGAGCTACATCTTTACCTGCCCCATCTCACAATGACCAATAATAGAAAATAATCTGCTTTTCAAGGTTCTGTACCAAACTTGCACTTCATGAACAAAAATTCTGGACTGGTCCCTGATTTCACATCCTTGATGTGAGGTGTGTTTGCAGGAACCGTATCAACTGAGCAACAAGTTACTGGGGTTTGAGTCACCAGAATTCAACACTCCTCATTTTCTTCGAAAAGGTTTGGAAGAAAGAGGTGSTTGAAGAAGATTACACATCAAGGTTTTAAGAGAACTTTAAATACATTCATGTAGCAGTCCATTTTAAGAAAACTTGTTGCTGTTTTGGAATAGAATGTTACATTGTCAGATACTGTTCAGGGAGAGAATCTCTACCCTAGTTTAAGTTCTACTTCAAGTTCTGCAAATTCAAGGCAGACGCACAAGTTTTTTGTCAGGCACACCACCATATGCAGAGACAGATGTATTTTACTTCAGCCTGCTGCTACAATTTAAGATMGAAAAGCAAAATCCTTGGAGACAGGTGTGCATTGTTTATTTGTCAGTGAAATCTACACAGCAAAATAACTCACATTGTCAAGTAATAAATCTCAGTGATTTTCGGGCAAACCCTCTCAGAAGGAGCACCAGTTCAGGTGATAAGAAAGGTTGAAGTAGTATCATTACAGTGTTAGAACAAGCACTGAAARGCTGTTCCTGCTAAAGTAGCTAAGCAAGACAGTGAGGTGACACACGGGAGATGATCAAGTAGCCTATAGAGAAGATGCAGGAAATATATGCCAAATCATACACAATGGAAATTTATTAATAAAGTCGTTTTCTCCAAGTTGTAAAGATACAAAAAAACCCCAGAACTCCTACAGTAGAAGTTTAGCATTTATACCCAGTATCTTGTTAGACCCACATCCCTCAAAACATATACTAAACCCTAGAGTCTCACAGACCCTTCCCAGATAAAATTTGGTTTTCTGCAAATGCTCAACTGACCGGAAACCTGAACTCAATGCAACCCCTGCATTAGRACTATGAAGAACAAGATGCAAAAATCAGTAGGGTTTTTTCACTCTAGGATTTAAATTCCTAAGCTGAACAATAAAAGTTTTTCCCTACAATATTAAACTTGTGAATCTGTTTTAAAATTGCAATTGTAAACTGGTTTTCCAGTCTCAAATGTTTTTTATCTGTAAGTGGTCAAGACTGAGTTTTATACCATAGTATGTATGGTCCTCGTCTTGGAGTATCTATTTTAAAAAAAAATTAAATACYTTTCTAATACTGCTCAGAAAAATTACCTACCTATGTCAGAGACACAGTGTACTTTATGAAAGACAGAAAACAGATACAGCAGTTTGGAAATCTACAAGGTTCAAAAGTCTGCAAAATTTTCTTTAAAAAAATCACTGAGCATCGTATGAATAACTGGTTTATCCTTTAAAGAAGTCTCACAGACTCAAATTATTTTAATTTAAATTTATTCCTAGTAGTTACTTTGAGAGCTAGTTTAGTTATGCAGCAAAGAAAGTAATTTTTGCCACACAAGCATGCAGCACTACAATACTTGGTTCACAGTATATGCCATCCATCAAATGACATTTTAAGCCAAAACCAGCAAAAAAATATGGCTTTTAACAATAAGGGATAAACATATTTAACTGATGGCTGTAAGTTAAATGTAGCTAATAATTTGATCTTTAAAGTTAGCTAGAAAACAGATTGGTTAAAAGTATTTAATTTTAAATGCAGTATATACAAAAACGCTAGCAAAAACCACACAGGTCTTRGAAAATAGAATTGAAAAGGGTAGTGAGGTAAGAATAATACAACTCGTTTTGATAAAAGAAGCATCCTGATCCATTTGGAACAAATGAGAAGATGAGTATCAGTCAAAATTGTAGTAGTCAGGAAGAGAAGTTCTGTTACTAGTCGTAGACCTTTGATGTGAGGGAAAGAAAACTTAAAAGGTCAGAAACAGTTCCTGACGAAAAGGAACATGCAGACTTTACAAAGATGGATACTTCAAGGGAGATTGAAGACGTGCTTTTGCGCAGAAAAACCTGACTTTTGGATATAACAAACTGAAGGATGTTAAGGCACATACCACAGATACATTTGCTGATCTCTGATATAACATATACGCCAGCTAATTGTAGAAAACTGACTTCCTATGTCCAGAACAGTAACTCCAAAACACTAAGCACTCAAAATCTTATTTTCAGATCTAGTAGCCTAAAGATATGATACTATACAAACACACTGACACACGAGATATACTCCATTTTTATTCTGCAAGGAAACACTACAGTTCTGAACCCAGAGCCCAAAATACTTTCCCAGTTCACAGAAAACAGGTTATTTCAAAGCTGGGGGGGGGGAGGGGGGAGGAACAAGGCGTAAAATACTATTAAACTCTCCTGTCCTGAATATACCACATGGAAATCTGTGGTAATACTTAACAATTTCAGCACACCTGCATTTCTGCAGGAGAAGTTGAGGGATCCACAAAACAAAAAAAAAGACACCTCCCTGCCCCCCAGAAAAGCCAAAACATGAGGTTTAAAGCATCCAGTTTAAAATGTATCTTTACGAATTACTTTCACACATTTTAATCCAGGATGCACTTAAATTATTTTGTTACAGAGGGAGGACTAGTAKGCACCAGTTTACTAACATAAGGTGTAAGAAAATCTTGTTAGAGTAGGTGCAACTTATCAAAACTGTTGCTCACCTGTCCTAACTGGTAGCAAAGGAACTACACTGGCAAAGCACTTCTGTCAATGTAACCATTCATGTACAGAAGTGTCACTAAGTCAGAAACTTAAGGCCCGGATAAGACACATGGATTATTACCATTCTTCTTTGCAACAAATACGAAAAAAAAAAAAATAGAAGTTGTAGGAAAAACTGCAGTACTTGAAGGGAATCCCACACAGTTCTGTCTCTGAATATATTCTAGAGCTACACAATATTAAARAAAAAAAAAGAAACCATTCAAAAATTCTAATATACCATAAGGCAGTGACAATACCAACACATACTAGACTACTTCAAAATGTTTCTTACAAGATATGCTACAAACATTTCAGTTTGCCTCCTGAAGGACGAATCAGCATTAATAAAGCAACTTAAAACTACACTACTACAGAAAGTTCCAAGGCAAAGCAAATTCTGAGCAGGGAACACCTGAACCATCTATAACTTTAACAACAGAAGAAGATGCAGTAGCGCAACAATAATGGAAAATGCAGTTAWATTTGGCTGCTGCCAATAAATCAGGCATATTAGGACAATCTTTGCTCCCTTCTTCTTAGAAGAACACCACTAACATTACAGTTTAGTACATTCCAGGCCCAGATTATGAGTATCATCCAGGTCTACAGTGAAAACATGAGTCAGAGACTCCTCTTCCTCTTCAATATAAATACATTTAACATGTGCAAATTTGGTAATAAGTTAACACGAGTCAGTCATCATTTTCAGATATCTAACAAACTACAGTATTTCAGACTAACATATTAATCAAAAAGTTAACAGCAAAACCAGCACTATGCACAGGTATTGGGAAAAGTTTCATCAACAGTGGAAGTTTCTTGCCTTTCTCCTTCCCTCTGATGGTACTGAGTTTTAAAAAGAGTGCTTGAGTAAGTACATAAGCACCAAGTTATTTATTTTCTATAATTAACTGAAGAGTGGGAACAATACAAGATTCTATAAGTAGAATTTACTTAACAACAGCTGCCTGCACTATTTCAAAGCAAATTTAACCAACAGATAGCTTAAAAAATGTAAACTTCAAAGCAGATTCCCACAATAGCAGAAGTGTGACAAAACAAACTGCAGTCTCAAGGAGCAAATGAAAAAATATAACCCTCAAAATACATTCATTGGGTCATAGGTTGGATTTTATTTAGAAAAGTAGGTATGATATGTCATGTTAAAAAGCACAAAGGAAAACTGTCCCATATTCACMTAATGAGTTGGCAATTAAAAAATAAAAAAAAAAAGCCAGAAGATTAAGAATTCTTTAACAGTTTTTATGTAGCATATACGAAGTGTTTGCACCACTATAAACCTCTGCATAACTATGATGCAGGTGATGACAGCCCCAATCATTTTGGGAAAAATTACCACATCTGCACACTACTATCCAGTCCCCAGTGTTTCACCAAAACTGTAAAAAGTTCATTTATTAAGCTGCCCAGTAACTTAACAATTAAAGCATTCTGTGAACATCTGCACATGTTAAGCTGAAATACAGTCACAAATTATCTGATTCCAAATGTCTTAGCTTAGATACATGTGCTCATCTGAATCAAAATATGCCTTTAATTTTCATGTTTTTTAAAGTACCCGAACTTTTTTCACAGAACATTTTTATTTCACCTCTCTAACCAGCAAAATAACCTCTGTCAAGACAAATTTAAACCAGTTACTACTGAATTTCTACTGGTTTCCAAATCTAGCACAAAAAAGCCAACAACTAGCTCTAGCGAAAGASTAGAGCTCCAACACTCTTCCACTCTTACTAGAGACCTGTTGATATGASGAATAGTCATGTCCTTCACTTACAGCATAATATTGGTTTTATTTAATATGCACTAGAAGTCACCACCAACTTTTCAAAACTAATACTTTATTCACCAAGAAAAGGCAAATTCAAAATTTTGGAGATGATTCCAAGTAGAATCACACTGACTGCTCAACCAAAAAGCTGCTACTAAAACCTGCTGGTAATTGTGAAAAAGAGCTTTTTAGAAAAAAAAATACTTAGAAATTCCAAGAAAACAACTCTTTCCTTTTCTTGCCAGTTGTTAACTGCACTGAACAAGAGCACTGGTGCCTTCAGGAATGCCCCCACTCACCAGACTCTGGCAAGAGGAGGTTTTCTCCATATCCCAGAAGCTAATAGGATCTAATGTGAGTTCTAAGAAACTCCTGTGGGACAGGTAACAGAGTACTCTCAYAGAAAAATGACACCAAATACTCACCTGCTTCACAAGAAGCATTAAAAAGCTGTACAACCCTATGTTACTCTGTCCCCCCTCCYAGTGTAACCAGTTCATATTTGCTAGGGATTGGGACACCTAAAATTTCCAACCTCTAGCTTGCCTTCACAGCATCACCCAAGACCTTTGTAGGACTGCAGAGATGCCCCTTTTATCTTCACAGCTTTTAAGTCTACGGGGGAATTCCAGACATTTTGGTCTTGCAGCAAAGAAACGGGAGATGCAAGATGAACTACACTCCATATTGATTCTTAATGCAAATAAGGTGAAATAAAATTTCATCTCTCTAAGAAGATAAGGGTCTTGATAAACCTTATGCCACAAGCATGGCATCTGGATTTTCGTTTTAGCTGTTTGTTCTAAAGTCACTGGTCTATTATTTGATTCAGAGAAGGAGTATTTTGATACCATTCCACAAGGAAGAATAACGAAGGATTGTAAAAAGTAAAGCAAATAAGCAGACTGCACATAAGAAGGAAAAAAGAAAAACAGAAATAAATCTCTTATTTCTAAACAAGCTGTGAAAAAACAGTGTATACGAAAAGTAGAGTAAAAACAAGATACATTTGTGTGTAAATACGTAATTCAACAATAAATCGTAYAAAAGCCTCGTCTTTAGCACTATTTCTTATTTCTGCAATTGTCATTATGCTTAGCAAGGTAATCAGTACTACTGTGAAAGACACGTAAATGACGAACAGTTAAGTCCTATCYGCAGCTGATCAAAAGCACAATAAACTGAACAGCTTTGCTTTCAATCACTTCCAAAAAACCAGAAAGGCAGAAACATCCAAACACCCTCCCAATGCCATTAACGCCAATAGGTTCAAGCGAGAACAGAAACAGACGAGAAGGAGAAAGGCAGGCTCGAGTTAACAGCAGCAAAAGGGAGATTTAGGCAAAAGAGGGGAGAAAAGGGCAGTAATTGTGGCACCGAGAGGTGGGGAGGGCCTGGGCCCCCGAGACTGACCTGTGCCGTCGCTGGCGGATACGGAGAGTGCCGGTGAGGAGAGTTTAGGCCGCTTGGCTGAAGGCGGGCCCGGCTCCACCACATTCTCGGCCATTTTTAATTTTTTAGACAATCACTCAGAGCAGAGACGGGGGGGGGCGGTGAACCCCAAAACCTTCACGTTCTTCTGGGGCCCCGAGTCAGCTAAAGAACAATAATAACGCCGAGAGCGAGCGAGGAGGATCTGGCGGAGGAGGGGGGGGCCAAGTTCCCCTTTTTTCTGCTCCTCGGGCTCTGGAAGGACAGCAGCGAAGCTGGGAGAGGCGGGAGCTGGGGCGGGGGGCGGTGAGGCCTCTTCCCCTAGGCGAAAGGGCTGAACCAAGATGGGAAAAGCAGGTAAAGACCCTGCCAAAACCCAAAAATTTTTTTAAAAATTAAAAAAAAAAAAAGAGGCTGGTGAATTTTTTTTTAAGTAAAATTAATCCCGGCTGTTGTGCTCGAGCTTCCACGCCGCTGCCACCATCATCATCTTCATCCTTCGGGGGGTYTTTTCCTCCTGCTGCCTCCTCACCGCCGCCATCAGCCTCTTCCTCCTCGGCGCCGTCCTCCTCCTCCTCATCGCCACAAGGAGGCGGGCGAAGGAGGGGAGAGGAGGAGGAAAAAAGAAAAAAAGATCACCGTCCTCTAGTAGYGGCTCCTTCTCCCTCCAACACCACCCTGCGAAAAAATACCCACCACCAGCGACAGGGCTGGGGGGGAGGCGGCGGGGGGAGTGGCACGGCGTGCGCGGGTTCCCCAGCTCCACTCGCTTCTTCCTCGCTCGTCGCTAATGGCTGCAGAAAGAGGAGCTGTAAGGATGAGGAGGGTGAGGATAAGTCCCAGGAGTCTCCGCTTCACATCTTGTTGTGCAGGGAAGGAGGAGGGGTTGTTGTCCTGATGGAGGCAGCACAGATCGCGGGATGGGGAGGTGGGGGGCGGGTTTCAACACCCTCTCTGCCCCCCCCTTCTTCTCTTCTTTCCCCTTCCTCTTTCGGTCGCAGTAGCAGGCTGCCCCCCCCACTCCGGCGCAGGCAGAGGGGCCGATCCCACAGCAGCGGCAGGAGGAGGAGGAAGAAGCCGGCCCCTCCCGCCCTCGCTGCCTACCTTYCCCCTTCCCGGACGGCCGAGGACGGTGGCAGGGAGGGGGCTGCCTATCTCCGCTCCTGCGGACCCACGGGAAATGCGGGGCCCGATGAGCGAGGGAGGAGAACCTCGGCCGCAGTTCGAGCGCGGTGGGGACTCCCCTTTCGCCTCGGCAAGGGTGGGGAAGGGAGCGAAGAGGTTGGTAGTCGGGATGGGAGGAGAGGCCGCTCAGCGACCCCTCCGAGAAGAAAAGCGAGAGGTAAAATCAAAATAATAAAATAGGAGAAAAATCACGGCGGGGGAGGCCGGGGGACTCGCCCCGGAATGGCCGGGCGGGGAAAGGGGTCCCCGGCGCTGCCCGGCGGGGGGGGCTGGGGCGGGACGGCGGCAGCGCGGGGGCCGAGCGCAGGCTCCCTACTGCCCCTGCCTGGCGCTCCGGGGGCGTGTGTGCGGAGCGGGCAAAGCAGGGGCGGAGGGCAGCGCGGGGAGAGAGAATTCCGGGAAAAGGATAAGAGAGAAAAGGAAACAGAAAGAGAGAGGATAGCGAGGGGACGGGCAGGCTGGGATTGGGGGGGGGGGCGTCTAGGCTCCTCGCTTCTCTCCCCGTTCCCTGTCCGAGCCCCTGGGTCTCTGTGCGCGGCCCTCCCCCTGGCTCGCCCCGTCCGGCTCGGCCTCTCGCTCCCTCCTCCTCCCTCCGTCGCTCACACACAAACAAAATGGCGGCTGTTGTTCCTTCACTCTCCCGAGCCCTCGGAGGGAAGCGGCGGCGGCGGCGGCGGCCGGAAATGAGCCAAGAGACCACGGKGGGCGGGGCCGCCATCGGAGGCGTGGTCACCCCTGCGGGCGGGGACATGGCGGGGGCGGGGCCCGGCGGCGCTCGCGCACACAATGGAACGTGGGGCGCCGGCGGGGTGGGGGGTGTGGGATYGTCCACAGCCGCCGTCACGAGACTGCGGTCATCCAATCAGCGCCCGCCTCTCGCCGGGCTCTTCCGCAAACTCCGCTGGCCGCGCCCCTTAAGGGCGAATTTTTTTTCCTTTAAAAAAAAAGAAAGAAAAAAATGGTTCCTTTTTCCTGCCCCGCCCCACACGCCCTTATCGGTCGCCGCGAAAGTGCGCGGTGGCGGCCCGGGGCAGCCAGGCCGGACCCTCGGCCGCCCAGCGCTGCTGCGTCGACCGGTGCCTGCTACCCGGCCCGGTGGGCTGCGGCGCCGGGGGAGGAGCGCGCTTTTTTCGCCGCCCCGCCCCCTTCTTCCTTCTCGGCCGGTTCCCCGCGGCACCGGCGGGCGGGGCGCTACAGCCGCCGGTCCCGGGCCCTGCTGCGCCACAGACATGGCAGACCGGGCCSGCAGCTCCCGGCCTGCGACAAGAGGGGCTGGGGAGCGGGACCTGCACCCCGAGGCCCCCCAGGCGGGCGGGTGGATGTGCGAGGTCACAGAATCGCAGAATAAATTAGATTAGAAAAGCCCATTGGGTCTTGGAGTCSAACCTGTGACCGAACACTACCGTGCCAACGAGACCAGGGCACTGAGTGCCACTTCCAGTCTTTCCTYAAGCACCTTCAGGGACGATGACTCCACCACCTCCCTGGGCAGCCCATCCCTATGTTCAATGATCATTTCTGCGAAGGAATTCCTCCTAAACTGGGGGCACTCTGTACTGCTCAGCCCGGGGGTGCCCAGAGCTGTCTCAGGCTCCCGTCGGCGTTACAAAACATAAACAAAACCCCCAGAACCCCCACACTTTCATGCCAAAGGATAAATAAACCCACAAACGCTGCGCTCTCTGCCAGACCCCCACGTGTGCCGGGGATGGCGCAGGACACGGTACGAGATCGTAGTGCCCTGACAATGCACCCGCCCCTCCGAGGGGCTGTCGCAGGGACAGGTGACACTGGCGCGGTCCTTCGCTAGCTCTTTCGGCCCCGAGCCATCCCAGAGGTTGCGGACCCGCCACGAGTTTTCCTCAGATCCCAGAGGGCTCATCCGTGAGGAAATGCCCCATCCCGGCATTTCCCTTCCCTCCGTCGGGCCGCGCACCATTACAGGACAGGAGTGGAAGGGAAATGCAGGCACGCGCATGTTTTTAATGGAAAATCAGGGGATATTGATCCAAAACCAGACATTAGCCAGGATGACTTCCCTTGCCACTCACCCTCAGGGCTGAGCTCTCTACAATCCACGTAAGACCCGAAGCACGTATTTGGGAAGAGCCTAGACCAAATACAGAATCAATACTGCAGCCTGCAAGAGGAGCCTAGAGGCAGGAGGAGATTCACAGCCCTGTAAGTTATCCACCAGCTCCCTCACACACTCCCACTCTTCAACTTCCCTTTTTTGGGCTTCATTTCAGGCAAGATTGTTGTAGTCTCCCGCAGCACAAAAACGAAAACACAAACCACTCCAAAAATGCTTAAAGATTGGATTAGCCTTTCTAAAAAGTATTGAAGCCATCGGCAGTGCACTAAGAGAGGTGGAGGAAGCCTTGCAAGGACAAATAAGCCTCGTGAAAATAATAAGAAAGCAGAAAGTCTCACTAAAGCTATCAGGGCTAACAGCATTAAACTTAACAGYGATACCTTAGAAACTGACTTAGTGGTTCTTACAGGTTGTTTTGCCTTTTGTCGTTTCTAACTTTTGCAAAATATTCCAGTTATAGAAGTTTTATATTACTTTTTTATTATTATTATTTTTTTTTTAGATTGACTGTTTTCAGACTATCTGGAACCCCTTAGTCCACAGTTCAACAAGGAATTAGTGCTGGCTTTATAAAGACACTGAGGTGCACATACACACCAAAATGCTTTTACAAAGATGTTTCAAATAAGAGTTTTGCAATACTTGTTCCTATCTAGAGGCTAGATCCTAMCACAGTTCAACCAAAATTGTGCTGACAAACCAAATACAGTCCTTTATTATTATTTTTTGGTGCAGCTTAGCCTCTGATCTAGTTACATGTCTATTTACTCTTGAAAAAGGTTGAGGGAAGCATACCTGAACTGTGGGACACTTAGACTCTAGGTAAATGCTACCAAATCAACATATATCTTCTGAATATTAATTATAGATATAACTGATTAACTGATATTTTAGTAAAGCCATAGTTTTTCCTTGCAAGCTTCCTACACAGTAGAATGTCTTAGTTCTTCAGACATTAGAAAGTCATGTTCAGTTTGCTCTTCATTTTATAGATTTAAATGCAAGCTGAAGTATACGGAAAATAGAAAAAAAATGCCATTTGTGGTTTTTTTCTCAGAGAAGGCTTCAAAAATAAGAGAAAGTGGAAGAAAAGGAAAATTCAGGAAAACAAATATTTGATAAATCAAATATATATATAAAAAGAACCAAAAAATCYTCAACAGCTGTTAAGTTTTCTGAAATCACTGCAGTTTTCTTTAATGAACCTTAGTGCATGCACACAACCCATGACAGATAACATTATTGGAAAGTAGCAATAGAACACCAAGCATACTAAGAAGGGCATACGTAAAACTATACAAATAAAAGCAGGAGGTTATTATACTGTTAAAACACATATTTGTCCAATGACTGCTCCTCTTTGCCACAGTTGCCCCATTCTTACAGCAAGGATAGTAATATATATCACTTGAAAATAATACCTAGAAGAATTGATTAGCTCATTATTGTCAGTAATTACAGTAGTCAYTATGTACTTTGAGATAAATGTATGAAGGTACCATAAGTCTGGTTAAAATGAGAATCTGCTCAGGAAAACAATAAGGGAGGAATGCAGAGCCTTGAACTTTTATCATRGGATCTTGTTTGGCCTTAGCTGGTAGTTACTGAAATTTGTAAGCATGCCCAGCTGCTTTGAGGGCTACAAAGAACAAGATAAAATCCCTTTGTGCTGCAAAGGTCAACATGATGCTCAGAGCTCGGCAGCCCAGTTACAGTGAGATGAGCAGTGAGCAGGCCGAGGAGTAATCATCTCAGTGCAGAGAGAGCTGAGACTGTGGCTTTCCCCTTCCAGCTCCTGGATGGAAAAGTGGTCTAAGACCTCAAAGTCACTCAACCAGCCTCCCCTCCTCCCTAATGCTGCTTGGGAAATCACTTACATCACATATAATTTTCCCACTCCCCTTCAACAGGATTTGTCTCACAGCCTTGTGGCTCTTCAAGTGTGTCTGGAAGACATGGACTCATGGACTCATGGACTCATGGAATCAGTCAGAGATGGGGCACTCCCATCCTCTCAGTCCTGTTTCTGCCTGCAGTTTACAGCTCTATTAGCTTTGTTCCCTGAGCTTTCCAGGGCTGCTGTTCATGTCTGACAGGTAACTTCTGTTCCCCAGTTACCTCCTGCCACAACACACTGTTCACACAGCACCCAGGGAGGGAAGAAGGAATGACCCCCTTCTCTGAATCAGTGAGGAGATCTGCATGTGGAAGGTCCTTCCTGGCACAGGTCAGAGGGATGAGGAAATGATTTAYGGCTGCAATTTTTGCAAGTAATGCCAGGGTGCAACTATATTTCTGGAAAGCAACAGCCAGCTGTGCCAGAGCAGAGAACATTGCTCAGCGCAGCCTTAACATTAAAACCCAGCAGCATTTTGATTAGAGACAAATTTTATTAAAACCATAAGAAGCCACCATCCAATAGCTTTCTTGCATCTAGTACATACATAAAAGAAAGGACTGGCATTCTGACAGCAAGCAAAATGCTTTCAGTCCTCAGCCTCAGAAACACAGGCTTCCTCGGTCACACAGTTTTCAATAGCTGCAAACGCAGGGTTATGTTGCTAAATGTTAAGGGCTCAGCTGTTTACCAGAAGAATGTTTCCTCCCTGGAACACATGGTTTTGCTTAAAAAAGAGTTCTCCCAAAAAAAAAAAACCCCACTTTATTTAATTAGTAAATGCAACATTATAGTTCTAAAAAGCATGCCATGCAATCTCCCTTTACAAGAGCAAAATAGAAAAAGAAGATAAAAATTGATGTCTCAATTTAAGAGAGGAATAGAAATATACCCTGCCTAGGAAATATTGCAGCTTTGAGGTCTGATGATCTAGAGCCAAATCTTGTGCTTGAAATGTATATATCTTTGTGCATAGTTTCTATGTCCTGATTCATGCTGAAAGCAYAAATGTGGAATCAGAGTGAGAGGCTTGCATGCTCTGCTAGCGTTTACCAGGGGTTGGTCAAATCTCTGCCTCTCACTTCCCAGGCTTAGCTCTCCCTCTGTAAGAGAGAGGTGCTCCCACTCTCCCTTACAGAAAGCACCTTCAAATCATTAAATAAAAATGTAGCACTCTTGTAGCTTCTAAATGAAATTACACTGAAATTAATGCATTTACATCAGCAGTTGATTTATCCCAGAGTATTACCAGGATGCAAGCAAGAGCTTCTAGAGTGAAAGTGTTATATTTTTAATTAAGGGTCCTTGAACTTGCCACGTGCTCTGAGCTTGTGGAGAGTGAAATTATGGCAAATTTCTGAACAACTCAGTCAGCTCAGCAAGATATTTACAATTATCTGCTTAAAATCATCGTTGTGAGACAGAGCTTTAGCTAACATGGGAAATGTGTGCTGAAAGAATTACAGATATTGTAGCTACCCAAAGGAAGCATACTGTTCACATTCCTTTTTTTTTTTTTTTTTTTTTTTTTTTTTTTTTTTTTTTTTTTTTTTTTTTTTTTTTTTTTTTTTTTTTGACTCTTGTATCCAGTGGAAAAGTTCTTGATAAGCTTTATTGCCCTGCAGAGGGTATAAACAATGCACTTTGAAATCTGCTGAGCTTAAACCCAAAACTTATCTTTTCATTTGTTTCCTGAATTGTTCCACCGACACAAATCCACACCATTCATGTGTTTATAAAGAGCAGCATACATTTATTACTGTCATGCAATCCTTTCCTTTCTTCTTGTTTTTTTTTTTTTTTATTCTCAGTGTTTCTTAATTTTTTTTTCACTTGGTACAACATTCTTCTATATGCTGAGCTGCAATGTGTTGTTTGACGGGTGCAATCAAAATGTAAAGAGAGGGGGAAAGTAACTTTTTTTTTCCTGCTTTAATTGTTTTTATGTTTCAAGATTTAAAGTTGTTCCTTCAGTGGGGTCAAACAGAAATTTAATCTGTACCAGGGAAATGTACTGAATCAAGACGTTTTCAGTACAGAGGGTATTGGCCTTCTGATGGAGCTAATGGGACCCTGTTCACAGGATAATACACTCAGTTAACACAATCTGAGCTGGTTTTACAGCTGCTATGGAAGAAAAAAATCCACAGGAAATATAGATCTGGTTGGGTTTTTTCTTTTTTTTCTTTTTCTGCTTTGGTCTAAAAAGATCTCGTGTTTCCTTGRCTTTTTGGAACAAGTTCTTTCCTTCTGCATGCAAATAGAAGTCAATAATTAACCACAAACACCAAAAGACAATTTATTTTAATGCAACCACTCTGTGTAAAAYGATAGGGTTAATCCTCAGTTAGCCTTATCACTTGTCTTCCCAGAAGTTTCCTTKCGAACTCTCTCATTTCAATTGCCTGTGAGGTTTCTTCCTTCTGGTCTCTTGTAGCAAGGGATGCTGACATCAGGCGATACCAGGCATCCTGTTCTCATTCTCTGTCCCGTGTGCAAGGCCTGGGAGCCTTGGAGGAGGGAGCTTCAGCCCCTGATGCTGCTAYGCCTTTAAAAGGCACCAAGAGAGCAGCCAGAAGGCAGAAGCTGAGGCAGCCTCCTGGTAGCACATTTTTCCTCCTCCTGCTCCTACGTTGCCTGAAGCCCTGGAAAGATCATTTTTGCAGAGCAGAGCTGGTTTATGGGCCAGTTAGTGGTACTTACTCCAACGTCTTTTGCCATCTCAGATGTCTTCCCTTTGATCTCAGGATAGACATGGCAGATGGGTGCCACAGCATGCACATCCAGTGCATGGAAGTGGTCACAAACCACAGCAGTGGGATGTCAGCGAAAGACCAGGCCAGTCCAGCACAGGCACTGCAATAAAGGTGGAACCACCTGGAAGTAAAACTAAAACCTTTTGAGGTAGCTGGACTGGTCATTAAAGATCTTTCATACACCAGTAGGCACCAGTGAGAAGGGAAAGTCATGGTTGGCACGGTTTTGTCATCAAGGAYTTGTTATCGTTCTTTGGAACTGAAGAAACATTTAAGTAACTTTAGAGGAAGGTAGAGAGCTCTAGTGGTCAGAAAAGTAACAATGTCAAGGTTAATGTTACTCCTTTGTCCTCAGTGTTTCTGTGACTGCAACTTTGTTGCTAAATAAGAATCAGTTTCAAGACAGCAAAACCCAAACCATRAGGTACACAATCAGCATCACAAAAGGACAGAAACTTTGGTTCTTTCAAGGTTATATGCRTGATAAATAAACATTTTTTGCTGATGTTTGGGCCCGTGTGAAGGAGCTTGGCTGTGGGCATTCAGCCTGGTGCTGCCAGGCCTAGCACCAAGTCCTGGAGAAGCTTCTCTGGGTGACCAGGGCACTGAGCTCCTCTGGATAGAGAAAATTCATTTGTCTCAGCAGGAGAAAAAAAGAGTTGTAACATCAATCCCACAAAAAAATCCCATTTTCTGCTGCTGCTGCCCTGCAGGGTGAACGTTGGCCCCATGTTTGGGAATGGACAGGGGCAGCTTTTCCTGGCCATGCTGGGTGTGCTTCTAGCATGCCTGCTGCCTGCCTCCCCGAGGACATCCCAGGGGCGATGTCCCAAACAGCTGCTCTGACTAAAAAGACAGTGCTGCTGGACAAGGAGAGATGCAAAACTTAGAATACCGGAGTGAGAAGCATAGTGAAATGTCTGGCAGTTGGATGTGCCAGTTGTCTTGGCGGCTACACAGTATTTTTATCTTGTTTGCTCAGCTAGATGTAGGCATCTGAATTCCTGCTGAAAAGAAACATGGATGTTCAAAGCCTCTTGTGATTTTACAGTTTGTTGGTTCATGTCTTCCTACCTGTGGCACTCACATATATGTATGTATATTTATATATACCTCAGAGGTATCAGACTAAAATGTGTTTTGTTTCGAATATTTAAGCCATCCTAGCATGTTTACCTTCTGCAAGAAAAATGTTTAAAAATTATTTCACCACAGTGAGCATCTTCCACAGAGGAGCGCATCAGCTTTCAGAAGGTGAGATGTGTGAAGAATCCCATACAAAGGAACCGAGCCAAGGACTAACAGCAGTGGTCTGACACTACAATACGAAGGGTGAGCATGCCTGTGCTTGCACAGAAGTATCCCACATCAGTGCAAAATGGGCCTGTGGATTCCTCTATCCCTCCTGGGTATTTCAATTAAAAGCTGAGAAGGAAGTCCAAGAAAATGCCTAAAATGGCTTGAGTCCTTCCTCACGATCTGGAAATGGAAGTCTGCRGTGACTAACTCCAGCCCAGCCACCAAACTCCTCCCTCCTCGAGTCTGCATTGCTCTGTTCATTCCCAGCTCCTCTCCTGCGTTTGCAAACAGTCGGCAGTGGAAACAGTGAAGCAGCCTGGCTTCGAACGCCAGCAACACACGAGTGCTATGTGACTGCAGCAGGGACTGTCACCAGCTCATCCCGGTGTCTAACCCAGGAAGAAGTGATTAAAATCTGATGGGGGAAGTCTTGATTATAAGCAGAGGAATGACTTTAAAAGAGGCTGCCGCCATGCCTGCAAACAAAGCCCAATTAAATCCTTCCATTGACTTAAATTGGCTTCAAAAAGGGCCTCTAACAGCTTCCTCTCTTTAAATAAAGATTAAAATGCTTGTTTATAATTTTTAAGCCAGTTCAGTTGATGTTTTCTGACTTCCTCACAAAGCTAATAGCAATATCCATAAAAAAACCAAAACCAGCTAACTGAGTGGTCAGGAAAGCTGCATCCCTTTCCCACTCAGAGTGGATAATATGAGGGTTTTTTTTTTTTTTCCTGCTCATTCTGTTGTGGTTATGCATTTGACCCGAATTTGAAATTTTAAAGCATTAATCCTGAAAGAAGAGTTGTCTGGGCTCATGTTCTCATGGGGGACTACTCCATGAGCACCAGCCCAGTTCTTTCTCTGTTCACCCACATCTTGCGACAAGCATGAACTCAGCCCTTCTGCTCAAATTTTAACCATCTAGGTGGAAATACCCAGTGAAGAGCCTCTTTGTGTGATTTCAGCTGTTCATTTCCTTCCACTACCTATCCAATCTTACACAAAAGTACATTGAGACTTGTCATCAAGTGTGGTATCTCTGTGACCAAATGTGGCATAATTTGTGTGGCACTTATCCCACAGGAGTGCATGATCTCTCCTGATATCTGGAACTATGATGATGCAAAAAATAAAGTAAACAATGGGATGCTTGTCTCCCCACTAATGTGTTATTCAAAATCTTACGGTTCAAAATCTCRCCTTCTCTTTCAGATTGATTCAGTCACGACTTTTCCCCTAGGACTTTAAGGGTCAGAGCTTTCTGTGCTCACGAGTGAAGGCTGTGGGAGGATAAATCACCCAGTGTGGGGGCCAGGATGCCCTGTCTGCTCCKCTTTGGTTGTGCACCATGGAGAAAAACATCCTTGAAATGTTTGGCTGCTTCAGAAAAGAAGCTCTCTGTGCTGTTCACTCAGCAACACAGCAAGATCTTTGGGAGATGCTGGAGACCAAGCGTGGCTGGAGATGAGTTTATTCACAGGGTATATGAGGTGTTGGCTGGAGAGATGCAGAGCTGAGCTGCTGGCATTTGCCCTACCCAAATTYACTCCTGCCCTCAGATGTGTGACCTCAGTGACTATTTGATAGTGTAAACCTACCTCGTATATTCCCTGCAGAGGTGATTAAAAAGGATGAACACATGAAGGAGCACCTGAGCAAGGATATCACTAGATTAATTCATTATTTCTACTAAGCTAATTGAAGGCAGATCAATTAAATGATCACATCAAGATCATGATTAAGATCAAATCAATAAATCAATAGATTCAAATGGTTGATAATCAGATTGTATAGCTATCAAAGTGACTTGTGAGGTTGCCACTGAAGGAATTACCTTCATTTTAATCTTGTCTGGGAAGATTTCAAGGAGAAGGCAGTCTCTCTTCAGGATAAAACCCCAGCAAATATTCTAGAAGGTGCAGTGACCTCTCAGAGGAAGAACATCGGCTTTCAAAAGATATAAAAATGTTGAAGAAGGTATCCCTCCTGCTTTGAAGGGAGATGTCCAGTCTTCTTTGGGGTTTTTTTTGCCAAGCTGTATGACCCAGGCCATACAGTAATCTTGTTTTTGCTGTGTTTGGGCATGTAACATGACAGGCATCACCATGGTAACTTTMTTTTAACACATCTTCCTTAAACTTTAATTTTACTTTTAAATGAATTAACATTTATTGTCTGTATATGACCTGTTTCACAAGTGGCCCAGTTTTTCTCCACTGCCAAAGCAGAAGGGGTGGTTAGGTAAGCCAGGCTACTTCTGAATAATCTTGTTTTCAGCTCCAAAGACTGCCACCTTAACTAATTTACTACTTTATTTTAGTAGCCTTCCAAGGGTATTTTTCCCACCAGCACACCTGGTCACTCATTCATACCAACAGAAAACCAAGAAGAGATGGAATCGATCCATTAAAACAAGGGTAAAAACAAACAATGTAATTTCATCATTCCTTGGAGGGTTTAATTCACGTCCGTATTTCTTCATTACGCCAAGCACAGCACAGAAGGCTTCCTCTGGGCACACAGCCTGGAGTCTGACGTGGTCCCAGAGCAGGCTGCAGCCTGCCCAGCCCAGTGAGAGCTTTCACTCAAGTCTAGCTCATTTTCCTCTGTATGCATTATCTAGTGCAAGGTAGAGAGGTGACGTTGGTGTTTTTATTTTGAGCAATGCATGATACAAAAGGACTGTGTTCTCKTCATCATTATCTTTTGTAAAGGTGTAACTTCTACTTAAACCAGCCTCAGGTTCACACTGTAGGGCTGTTGTCAGGCCAGTTGTGAACCCTGGTGGTTTGGATTGTATCTGTCATGCAGGTCCCTCACAAGCTGTGTCAGGACATCACACCAGCAAGTGACCTTCAATTTTGCCTGATCAGTTTTGATCATACCTTCATCTGTAATATAAAATATGGATGTATAAGAGGAAGACTTGCCAGCAAGGTGGAAATTTGTCTTGCAGCAGAGGTAAAGGGAGTATAACATGCTGTCAGTGGAAATCTCCCAGCTTTTAGAAAAATACCTGAWATCCTGCTCAGCACACTTTGTCCTTGGTACATTTTCCTTGTGCTAGCTCCTCCTACAGTTAAAATATTACAAATTTCTTAATGGCAAAGAATTTGGGTGCTAATTGGGGGTAAATTTTCCTCTTGCTCTCATGGCGTCTGTTGTAAACCTACAAAGCATTAATCACTAAAAAACATTAATCACCATTTTACCGTTAAAGTTGTTTCAGTATTGACTCTTCTTTGTGTCTGCTCTTATCCCACAGAGTCCAGTCCAAGCAAGGGTCAAAATGTATTTGAATTCCCAGTTCATGGAGGCCCCAGACTTACTGCTAATATGGTGACAACGTTTCACATTTCTTTGTCACCAGTGTCAATTTCAGAGTGCCTGAAGCAATATGTGGGCCTTAAAAATAAAAATTAAAATGTAAAATATAAGATGCTCTGGCTCTCCTTTTGCAGAGACAGCACAAATCAGGGGGTGAGCTCTGCATAGTGCTCTGGTAGAAAGTAATTGCCTGATTTAGGATGATATGTAACTAAGGATTTTGACTGATCTCATCTCTATGTATACTCAGACTTTCTGAGATGCTATTAGTAAKCATATCTGAAATATGAATATCTTGGTTTATTTTTTAAGGTCTCTTTTGTGTTTTTTTTAGGGAGAGTTTTCTGTGTTACCTGCAACATAACACAGTTTTGGGTCATCCACAGGTTTTAACCAACCTAATCTTTCAGGTAAATAATTTACATAAAAACTAAGTATAGGCCTGTGCCTAGGACAGATCCCTACTCACCCTTACTCGGTGCAATCTTTTATTTGGAAAATACATCACCTGTAAATACCAGAACAGCACAAGTCTTTGCCACTAGCCCTCTACTAATTTTATCAAGTGTGTTTCTCTGCCTGGTTTAGCAGAACATTGCATGAGACTAGGCCACAACCTGTCTGGAGCTGAGCTGCTGCACCTCTGGAGTTTCTTCTGTTAGTTTGCTTTGGGAGGAAAGCTGGTTGGTGTGGTACAGCTTGGTYTTGACTAATCCAAGTTGGCTGCTTCTCACCTCATTGTCATCTCTTGGATGTTTACAAATAAATTAATTATTTGCTATAAAGAGTTAAAACTAGACTAACTGGTCTGATTCCCTTGGCTTCTCTTGTCTTCCCTTTTCTGTTCATAGGAACTCCTTTGCCCTTTTTAAACTTCGGTGATCTTGGCATATCCATCACAAATTCCCCAAATTAACCACTACTGTCAGTGCTGGGTGAAATTGCTCCTGCACCTGACATCAAAAACATTTACCTCATCCGTGTGCTCTCTAACCACTGCTTTCTTTAAGGCTTGTATCTCATTCTCTTTCTTGGCTGCAGGTTTGGCGGCAATATATTCACTGTAGACTGATAATAAAAGACGTATTAAGGACTTTGACTTTATTGAAAGCATTTACCAATAGCTTTTGCTATTTATTGGGTGGCAGAGTAACCCTTTTCCTTACTCATCTTGTTTTTACTGTATGAGATTAAGTCCTCTGTGAACTGTGCCCCATGCTGGAGTTAGGAGTGTCCATTGCTCTTTTTTTAATCAGTGCATGACAGGGAAGATTGTGTGGAGCCAAGCTGGTTGATGTCTGGCCCCTGTTGGTTTTTACTTAATTTATTTGTATAAGTTCTTCAGGACTCAGTCTCAAATAGAAATTTGGGCTGCCAAAGACACTGAGCTCACCTCTCACCCCCACTGCTCGTTGTAAGCCCAGACAACTCAATAGCTCAGGCTACGTTTCTGAAGGTCTCTTCCTGGGATCCAAAAATCTCCACATCTGCTCAGCGATTCTTTTGGCAAGGGGGCCAGCAGGAAGGTCTCTGTCTGCACAACCTCTCATCTGTCTCCCTGAAGGGACATCCTCCCTGTGAAGGACAATTCCCAATGTCCCTTATGGGATGCTCCTGCTTCTCCTGGTATGGTGGATGTTGGTGATGCTCCCAAAGGCTGAGGCTCCCCTGCATCCCTTTGGAAGCCTGGTACTATGGCGACTGCGTGCAGCTTTATGGTCCGTTTGTTGTCCACCTCTCTCAATCACAAATTCTTCTGGAGCTTTTACATTTTCAGTGATTTTAATTCAAATCACTAGTGGATGGTTTTGAATTCAAGAGGGAAATGGTACACTGTGAGGATAACTTCCAGAAACATTTGTGGTCCACTGTTGCACTTTTTAATTTTTTTAATCATTAAAATAGACTTTTTCTCGATTTTATATTCATTTTGTGTCATTGTCACACTGCTCTGAGAACATCAGAAGAGAAAAATTTTTACTTCACACCCTATTTTGAATGCAAAACTCACCAAATTGCTCCCCATGATCCAGCCAGGGTGTTTTCGGCAGTGAGAGGAGCAGCAGAGCTGCCCACATGCTCCCGTGCCCCAATTCTGCAGGAGCCAGGCAGGATGGACCAGAACCTTTAGGGTCTAAAGGCAATTTTACCCTGGAGCAGACCTGTGGGTAGCCTGGGGAGATCTCCTTGGTGCTCCAAACTGAKCTAGGGGATGAATGGAAGGGAGAAGCAATGATGGTGAAACCGCTGAGTGTACATGTGTTAACTGCACCCAGCTTTGCTCACCTTCTTGTTCATAACCAAGGGACATTTCAAACCTTGCTGGTTGCTCCTTCCAGCTTACATGCTAAARCTTTTACCTGCCAGGTCATAGTGCTGCTTTTGGCTGCAAAAATCATCAGGCATCATTTGAACTTCTGATTTGATGACTATTTTAACGAATGATCACAACTTGCACTTGTATCTTTCTTGGCCTATCTCTCTTCAGGGCTTCTGCCTCTGTCAGAGAGAGTTTTTATTCCATGCCTTCTGCATATTATTCCACCTGCTCTGACCCCTCTGCCACAGCAGTTCTAGGAGGTGAAGATCTATTCAACTTTGACAAGCATTAGTACTTCTGCATTTGATGGTAATATTTTAGGRAGGTATTTGCTTTCAAAAACATTTAAATATCTCTCTCTACCTTTGTTGCATTTCAGAATTTTGCATCTTGTGCTGACATGGGAAGAGTTGGTACAAATGTTGAAAACCTGCCTGAATGCCCGGGATAACTGTGRATGGTCTGAGGAGCTTGGGCTGATYACCTCCTATATGTCAGTGCTTGCACCCCAGTGTGCATCAGCAAGTCAAAGGGTGATGATGGGTGCTTTGAAAACCTGCAAGTGCAGTCCAGTGTTTGGCCTGAGGTTTGCAGGGAGCAGTGTGTGGAATTGCCCTGTCTGAACGAGGTGGTGATGACAATTTGCCTCCCTGTTCTGGTAGCAATGTGTTGACTTTTGGGAGGCTGCTCCTACCAGTGACCAGCGCACTCAGTTTGGCCCAGACTTTATTAAAAAGCTGTTCCAAGTGATCTGGCTGGCTGTTTCCATTAGTGACAAGGTTATTAGCATCAGAAGAAATCCCAGCTTTTGTTAGGAAGAATGTAAACAACTGCTGTTCACAAAAGAGATGCTTCATTCAGGAAAGAAAAGAAAAAAACGGGGGAAAAAGCCCTCTCAGGCTGTTGCTGCATGGCTGGCCTTCTCAGTGTTGTCCTGCTCCTGAGCGAAGGGCCTGAAGGCTGTTTAGGGACAAATAAGAGGGAAAAAACATAAGCTTGTATACATAAATTCACATGAAAAATGYCTGCATACAGGCTTAGGTGTCACCTCACCCCAAAGGCAAGTCCCTGTTGCCTATTACTTGGGTTTGGAGCATTATTTCCATATGTACATATATACTTACAGCAAAAGTTTTAAGTGGATGCAGCATTTTTTGAGCTCCCAGAGATGTGGGCTCTCTGAAGTGCTGTAAATATGAAAAGYATTGAATTCATTGCAGTCCAGGGTCCCATACTGGAATTATCCCCCTGGTCAGAATCTCACGGCAGAGCCCGGTACAGTGGCTCAATATTGATCTTACCTTTTGCTATAAAGAAAAGGAGGTTAAAGAAACCTGTTTTACTGTATTCTGTCTTAGAGAATTGAAAGAACACGGAATAAATTCAGGACAAAACAATCAATTATCACATCACTGGGTTTTTTCTTTCTTCTTCTAAATAACCCATCTCCAACTATAAAACCAACCATCTTCATGTCACACAACTTTGCTGAAGGACCCAGTTTCAAACTGTTTCCAGCTAAATGACAAACCACCGTTTAACTGGAATGAGTCATAAACTTACCCTGCTGCAGCCCCTTAGGTGTCTGWTTTGTGGAGCTACTGGTAGGTCCCAGAGTGGTATGAGCAAGATACCCAGGAGTGGATGGTGATGGCTCTGGGTGTGACAGACTCTGCAGCTGATACTAATCTCAGTTTTCATGGCAGAATGAGGCAAGGAACAGCCCTAGGGACCCAGAAGGTGCTGTGCCAAGCAGAGGAGGACACATCTCCCTCCCAAGCAGGGAAATCATCTTCAGAATACTGCCAGTGGCAGACCCTAACAAAGAGCATGTGCAGCCCTTACTGCCCAAAGATATGAATTGTTTTGGGGTAATTTATGCAATCAGGACAAAGCAGTGATGAGCTGGGATGCTGAGTTCCTCAGAAGAACCCTATGGACATCTGAAACGCCAGCACCAGCCAGCAGCCAGCGATGTTAGTGACATGTGAACAGATTGCAGAACTCACTGGATTTTTCAGCTACTTCTCAAGCTCAGCCCTACCCTGTGGTCCTGATTTCTGTGCTTCTCTGAATGAGGCTGACCCTACAGCCCTTTTTACTTCAGCTGGGAGTTTATTGTTGTTAGCGTGGTTGAATCCCTCTGCCTCTCCAAAGAATGGAGTATCCAGCAGCAGCAGAYTCTGCTCTCAGGAAATTGAACAGGCTCAGGGCAACCCATAATTTGTTGAGAGACCCTAACACTTCCYAGCTAGAGATTCCCTTTCCTGCTTTGCTGGTGTCTAGTAACTCCAGGGTGATGTCCCACCATGCCAAGACAAACCAGTCATCATACTGGAGCTGCAGGGAGAGCAGAGTGCTTCTGGCTACCCATGCTGCTGCTGCTCCTGGATAAAACTTTGCAAGGATATGGGATTGCTGTGGGGAAGGTGGTGGGAGGGCTCTGGTGGTGGCACCTTCCTGAGGTTGCAGCAGTTCCAGGGTGATTCATCCTGGACCAGGAGTAATCGGCTGCTGAAACACCAAGCCCTGAAACTGTTTCATCATATTTAGCATTTCCCACTATATAACATGCAACTTTGCAAACGGCTCTCTGCTCGGTGTTTGGCTGCAGCAAAGCTCTTAGTCACCTCCTGGTCCCAGCAGCCATGTGTCAGTCCTGGGAAAGGGAACGGGCTAAACAGATCTTGCAAAAACAGTCAAATTACTTTCACTTTCTGAAGGGAAAAACCACAAACACAGAAAAAAAAAAGAAATTAGTAAAAGGAAGTGAATACTTTAAATCCAAAGTGAGTTCCTTTACTATAGAAAAGCCAGGAAATCTACAGGTATACTAAGGGGTTTGCAAGCACCTGAGTGATGGCTGGGAAACATTTCTGTGCAAGAAGGTGCACACACTGATGGCAAAACAAGTGATCAGAATTTTGCTAACTGCTTGCTGCATTTTTCTGACAAGGCTCCTGAGCTGAGCTCAGAACTGAGAAAATAACTGCCCTCTCAGTGAAGCTCCATGGATTGGGGGACTGACACATCAAGGCTCCAACATGCTCTGAGAGCAGGATAATCCTATAGAGAATGTCTAAAGAGAACATTAGGCATCACATGTTTTAAGACATGTGTTTGCATAAAGTGTTGGTGGGTCTATTTTCCAAGACAGGCATTTTGTTCACAGACATCTGAAGAGCTTTACCAGAGCATTTTGCTCCCTGCACCACCACCTCAGCCACCAAACTGGAARAATTCACCCCCAGAAACAAACAGGTAGAGATTGCAGTGATCGTAAACTCCTGATGGCAGGCATGAAGCAGGTGCTCTCGGAGATTGTCAGGTCCTCCTATCCTGTAACCAGCTCCCCAAAAAAGGCTGCAGCAAGAGCCCCCCCAAGCACAATAAGGCACATTCATAAGGCTCACTGCCCCATGCTGGCAGCCAGATGCACTCTGCAATCTGTGGTACCTTCAAATCACCTCTAAAGGCAATCCAAAATACCCGCTACTGGCAATTCAGCAGTGGGATGTCTCCCATCCTCAATGTGATATCAAATGTCCCCTGTCTTTGTTATGATGCCACTGGGCAGCGAGATTCCCTCACCTTTGGAAGTAAGAGAGCAGCCAGATTTATGGGCCAGTGAAAGGCCACCTGACCCATAAACCAGGGAGAAGCCCTTGTAGAAATAACCCTTGTCATTCAGTCTTGGTTGAGATGCATGACAGAGAGCATTTCTTGCTTGAGCTACAGCTCCAGTGTCTCCACAGACTTCAGCCAACATCTTGTAGGTGATGTTTTCAAWTTTTCTCTCAATATGARGATGGAAAGTTCAATTTATTAAAAGAAATAATCTCAGCTCCTGAAGCTGAGATTTCAATTTCATCACCTCACCCAGGAGCTGGGACCTTGGCACAGATGGATGGTGTCTATCTGTAAATCCAGTCCCAGAGAGAGAAAAGGAAGAAAAAGGTTGTTGTTATACAGTGGACCAATGAAAGAAATAATTTTGGAGGTCTGCTTATACCAGAGACCCAAAAAGTACTGATGCATTGAAGCCTTAAAGTGTATTTTTGCAAAGGTCAAGTGCACATCCCCAGCATGGAATGAGCAGAATAAAATTYGGCATTAAATTCTGTGTGACGGAAACCTTGATTCAGAGTCGCTGAAAGTGAAAACCCCAGMGAACAAGAAATGCTGTTAGAGTTGTACTACAAGGCTTTGGATTTTTTTTCTCTACCCCTCTGGTTCCTCATTTTCCTACAATTAATTTAGTCTATATTTCTAACACTGTGTGTGTGGAAGGAGGTGAAGCAAATTGATTTTTCGTTTTTTTCCTTGTAACAAAACAGTATGGCTTTTTCAAGGAAGAGCTTACACTTCAGCCCAAACATATATTTCTCTTACATTCTGGATAATCCTTGACAAGATACCCCGAAGAGTACATTGGGGAGGAAAACGATGACCACACAGAGGAGTGCAGGATGACCTGTGCACTGATACTCACAGAAGACAGGTGCAGACCAGAGCCACGTGTAGGGATTTTGGATGCTGGCACCAGCAGCACACGACTGCCTGGAGGCCACCTAGTGGGATGGGAAATTACTTGAACAGCTGAGGATGAGGATGGGAAGTCACTGACAAATTATTTGTGATCTTGCCGTGACTCACTACAGAAACTTCCCTACCTCAGCTCATCTTCTTGAGACATCTTTACTGGTGACTGACTCGTGGCAGTTTGGTTTTTTTTAAACCAAACTTAGAAAGCCACCCAAACATATGAGCACTGAGTAATCACTGTAGATGTCTAGCACCTAAATAATAAAAGTGCTTGCGCTGCATTTTCTGATCCAAACTGCTGTAGACTCTGAGTAATCACTTCTAAACCTGTGTTACAGATGTTTGTGTTGCTTTCCTAGGCCTGCCAATGAGAAAGCAGAGGTGGAGGATGAGCCTGATGTCCTGGAAAAGCTGCAGTCAGACTGAGAGAGTGCGGGTGTGGCAGAGCTTTTCAGCTCTTCTTGCTGCACACAGCCTTTTCAARAAGACAGAGCCGGGACTCATCTGTATTTCTCTTCCTGCTGGCCTTTTGAACACCATTCTGCATGCAAATGTGCCCATGGACTAAATACCTTGAAGCTCATACTTTGCTGGAGATGTACATTGTCTTCTTCAAGCCTCTGAATGGTTTATGCTGCAGCTGAATCCAAAGCACGAGTGAGGGAAAAAACAATGGTGGAAATTCAAAGAAAGAAGGAAGCCAAAACAGCTCTGAYAGCTTTTGTGTCTCCTCCCAAAGCTGGCATGAATATACATGGACTGGGRGAAGCACATGTAGCCACGTCTCTTGCTCGCAGCAGTTTGGAATGGGGTAAGAGGACCTATCACCCCAAATCCAAGCCATTTTCCTGGATCTTTGTTGTCTCCTCCCAGAGCCACGTCCTGGCTCAGTAGAGCTGGTGGTGCAGGGTGTCCTCTGACAGTGCCTGCAAATATATGGGAAGGAGGCAGAGGCATGGCTGGGGAAATGGAGGGGTGAGRAGCAAGGTGGATGGACCAAGTGTACAGAGAAGAGAAAGAAAATTTAAATCCCAGAGGGATTTTACAAGAGAGAACCCTTCCTTCACCTAGAAGGCACTTTGAAGGGCTTTTAAAAAAGATTTCTCCAGTGGACTGAGGAAGAAGAAGACATTTTACATACTTGAGGTATGAGCACATGTTGCTTTCAGGTATGTTCGTGGGGTATTTAGGGACAGCTTGATATACAAAAAGTGCAAAAGATAGTCCAAGAGAGACTGAAAATTTGGAACAAAACTGAAGGACATTATGTTGTTACAACCAGATAAACAGTCTGTTCCTCTTTCAAAGTTAAGCAGATTTTACTGTCGTTATTTCCATGTGTTATCCCGTTTTTAACTTCATCTGAAGTGCCCTCTCAAGAATGAAACCCTCCCGTATCCACATGGCTGGAGGAAGCTGCTCTGGGTCCAGCTGGGGAATGAAACTTGCCCCTGGAAAGAAGTTAGCCATAATCAATGAAAAGACTTGTCAAAATTGTACAGAGAGACTTTTAGTTAAAAAAAAAAAAAAAAAAAAAAAGGAAAGAAAAACAAACCAAAACCCAATCTCATTGTTAGTCTCATGATAAGGAATTCAGCTTACTTTTACTTTACCTGTAGCTCTCCTTTTTCAGTGGCTGGGAATGGAAGCACATATTCAATGCTTGTCCTGGTTCCAGAACTGTTTTCAGTTCAAGTAAAATCCCTTTGGTTAAAAGCTCTGTCCTTTAGTCTCCAGCCTTTAAGCATTCACTCATCAGTGTAGTGCCARTGTTCAGACCCTGGCTTTCGTCTGGAGGTAGGAGTGTCAGTGTTTCATCTTCARGGTGTCAGAGATTTGTAGTCAGATGTCTCTGTTTCCCAAGGAGATTCTCACAAGCCATTGGAGCTTTCTGAGCCTGTTTTGTCCACAAAAAAAATATTTTAGGTTCATAATAAGGAGTTTATTCCAAGTCTTTTTCTATTTTGTATGCAATATTTTTGTTATGGCCTCTACCCATGCCAACACCCTGGGCTGYTATTTTGTTTTTGTTCCTGTGAATGAAGTAAATAGCTCTGCAATTCCAGCTCACGATAGTAACACAGCTATATTCCTAGCTGGCCTTGGCCAAGACAAGCTATTAAAAAATATTTTGTTTTGTCACATTTCATGTTCTGAATCATCTTCAGGAGGTGTGCAGCTGGTAGAAAGGTACTGAACAAGCAGGAAAAACACCAAGATGAACTTCTCATGACAGGACAAAAGCAATAATGTTCCTTGTCTCCTAATGCTGTGCAAAGATGTGGATGAAAAAAAGACTAATTTTTTAATGTGCTCAAAATACAGCTCTTTTTTTTGCCACTTGTAACTCACATTAAAATGCCTGTGCTGACTGTCCTCTGGCTTCTGCTGCAGRGAGGTGGATATGGAAAATGCAGCATGGGCTTTGTCAAATGCTTCCCTGTCACTGGTGTAATTTTGTTCACTGGCTGTTCTGATAGGGTGAAAAAAAGGTTATTTCATATGAATTGAACTGTGCAGCCTGATACAATCATTAGGAAGCTTTGACTGTGTTATAAATAACTCGTGATGCTAGCCCAGCTTTGAGCAGGCGCCTYTCTAAAGCTCCTACATTGGCAGCTGTCAACACCTGCCCTACMGTGGAGGCAGTCCATGATGGCAGTCACTGTTGGGCATGGTGGGCTTAAGAGACCATCCTCATGTTCACTGTGTGACGCTGCTGCCTTCTGCTTTGCTGCAGATGAGGAAGGATTGAGCTCTTTCCTCTCCCCACACTCACCACCCCATGTGCTCCTTGAAACAGGCTCATTACTTTATTTGTGTAGGGTTGCATCCATGCCTGAATCCCATAGGACCTCAGTATGGATCCAACATCACTCATTGCATGGGAAAACCTTTTTTTGAAAGGGACCAGAAAATTTTAGGGCAGTCTGGAGAGAAGCCTTYTCCTCAGGAAAATAAGCCTCTGAGCAGCTGCCAATTAGCTGCTGCAACAGCTCATGATGTCAGGTAGTTTTTGAAAGCCAGAGATTTATAACCCAGAGTCACAAAAACTCTATGGCAAATCAAATCTGTGATTAAAAAAAAAAACAAAAAAACCTGTAATAAAAAGATTCATCACAGGAAGTCTGATAAACTGTTAATTTTACTTAGTATAATTATGGTATTTACATCTAGGTAGCACTGACAGTTGAAGGCTTTGATGTACTCTAATGTGATTTATGGGCAGTGGAAAGGAGCTGGGTTGAGTTCATCATCCTCACCTCATCCTCTGCTCTGTGTGCAAAGCTCTGATGAGCACACACTGCCACAATAGATGCAACCATCCACAGGTGCCTCCTGTCAGAAGCACAATGACGTCGTGGACTTGGAGATGACCAGCCATTATTAAACAGTCATGAAGATAAAACATTTATAGACAGCTCAAAGAGCTTGACAACATGCTCAAGAGAAAGAGCCAAAACTGGAGTTCTGATCCCAGAAGGGAAGTGGGAAAGGGAAAAGTAAATAGGGCTACCTCATCTTCCAGAAGCTGCTTTTACTGCTTCAGTAGATGGTTGATCAACAGTGGCCTCAAATCCAGGGTCACCATCATCACCGATAGCTCCATTCTGCCAATGCAACCTACAGCATAGATGAGGAAACAGCCACAAAGCAAGCAATGGCTGGGGTTCTGACAGTGATTTGCAGCACAAATGCTGAAGCTGCTTGTGATTTTGAGGATTTGTTGTGTCCTTCTCCCATGGATGACATCCTGCCCCTTAGAGGTCTCCAGCTGTAAGCAGGATGAGCAATGTCAATGAGGTGGTGGAGGCGGTCATAACCCAGGACAGAAATATTGCATGAGCACAGCGGTTGCAGAAACAGTAAAAACAATTTTTGTGAGAGATCTCACATGTAACATGGGAGCAGAAGGAGCATCTCTGGGTGCTAGYCTCAGGTTTTTAAAGGCGAGTAGCAGCTGAACCAAAAAGAGACTGTTGTTTGGGTTTATCATCATCTGACAACTGTCTCAAAAGAAGCTGAGCCTCACGGGTGACATCAGGGGGCACAGAAACAAGGTCTGGGAAATAGGTAAAAATCCCCTGAAGCAAATCCAGCATGGGCCTTTCTGCKTTCTGAGTTTTACCCTCCTGAAAGTTGTGTCCAATAGACTCATTGAGATTCATGTTTACCTCAAACATCTTGGGAAGATTCCACACAGATAAAATGAAATCTGCCCTAAAATGGCTCAAAAAGGATGAGGTATCTCATTCTGCCTCCTACAGGGGAGCAACACTTCCTTGCCATCTTACCACCCCACTGGAAAGGCACACGGTGTCACAAGTGACACCCAAAATATCAGCTTTGACGACAAGTTTGTGTTGCTTCTCATGCAAGTCCCTTTAAGGAATCTTGGAAGGTTTCTGTAGAAACCAGAGGCTTAGGACAATCCTCACAGAGCTGTTGTCTTTCTTTGTAGACTTTCATCTCTGAACATTACATAAATCAGTGATTTATGAGTATTTAAGTGTTTGGTCTCCACTTAGCTAAGCAGGGAGATGGATGGCTGCTCACTCTGCGTGCAGCAGCAGAACAAAAGAGCCTTGGCACCTGAAGCCATCTCTCATTCCCAAAACCGAACATGAGAAAAGGTTTTTTTGTGACAAACATAATGACTTGCACACTGAAACCATGCAAAACTAAACTCGTGTTTTACAGAAAAGGCTGCAGCTCTGGGATGAATTTTGGCAAACACATGCCCTTCAAAAATCCACTATACTGACATTTGGTGAAGGGTGGGAGGGAGGGGAGTGCACGAAACATTCAAGCCCATGTTCTTCATTAAAAAATCATGTTTCATGTCTAAAATATCAAAATGAATCATTTCAATGCATCCAATACAACTATGATTGAAAGACTGCTCCAACAGCACACCACTTGTCTCGTGAGTGCATGGGAGATGAATGCCCTTTTTGAACTTGTCCTGGTTTTGCTTGGTCCAGTTATTCGGTGTTGGGGGGATGGGACCAGGAAACCACAAAGATGGCTCCTGTAAGAAGTTCTAGAAGCTTTCTCCTTCTTGTCYAGCAAAAGGAGCCTTGCCCCCTGTGTTTTAGGGCCAATCTGTTATGGCTCTCAGGTTGATGGAMAGGCTGCTGGTCAGGCCTGCGCCAATTGCACAGGTTGGTTACACCTCTGTGCTGACGTATGGTCTTGTACTTAAGAATWCAAAACAAGATAGAGCACAGCTGCCATTTAGTTTTTAGGTTGTTAGTATCATGCACCAGGGAAAGACAGAAGAGGAGGGTGAGGAGATGTAAGAAAAAAAATGGAGACCCAAGATCACAGTAAGGAGAAGATAGGTACTGTTGCTGTGGTGCTTGAACATGGAGAAAACAAGCTGTTCTCGAAAGGACTATTTCTTCAGTGGGAGACCTGTATAGAAAAGAGAGCGACCTTGCTCTGAGAAAAAAAACGGCCTTTGAGGATTGGACTGATAATAAGCCAAAAAGGGGGAAGAGGCTTGGTCCCCCTCACGTCTGAAGCGAGTTGATGTTTAGAAGAAATTGTGTTCTGCGGAAGAAAAGGTGCCTCCCCCCCACCCGCCTGAAGCAAGTGAATGCTTAGAAGAAGCCACTGTGTTCTACCAGGAGATTTGAGAGAATGGCCTTGGAGGACTGTTTTCCTTTCTCCCACGAGGTAAAGAAAAGAATCCCTTGCCATCAGCAGTTATACACTGACTGTATCTTGGGAAAAGAACTTCCACAGCTTGGAGAAAACTCCTCTCCTATGAGTTTGATCTACGTTAAACTTTGATCCCCTGCCTCTCTTGTGCGTGGGAAGGCATGGAGGGGTGGGGAGGGACAACCTGGGAGAGAGCCAGGTTTCCAGAAAAAGTAACAGGTGTCTTAAAATGTCCAGTTTTTTTCATCTCCTTGTAAATTTTTCCCTTTCTCTGTCACCCTCCCCAGTGCGGTAGTATTCTTCGTAGTTTTTAGTAATAAACTGTTTTGCAACTTACGTTATTCAGCCTGTCTGACCATTTTCTGGAGCATATATATATATCTTTCTCTCAATTATKTTATCTTATCTAAAAGCCATACATTTTAGTATCAGTTGGGCTTTTGCTCTTCCTTCTGCCTCTCCGGTGGCGGGGGGACTATGTCATTGGGTGCTTTAGCTTTTGGCCAAGTTCAAACCACGACAGAACTGCATTGAAAATCGTGTCTTCTAGAACATGGGAGAGGAAGAGGGATGAAAAAGATATTAAGTAGGCTACATCTTGAGAGAAGAAAACCCCCTTTAATCCTCTTCCCAGCTCATAAGCATCCATTTGAGATCCAGCACAGGAAGATGAAGAGGAAATGAAACTAAGAACAGCACAACCAGAAGAAAAGGACACATTCTCAAGGGCATCATCAGCACACTGGCATTTTGCATTCCCATCTTGACTTTTGATACCTACCATGCTGGTACCTCYGGTTCCTTTCTAGAGGAAACTGCTGGGCTGTCTTCCTGGTTTGTGTGTTGGAGCAGTGAGGTCAGGACTCATCTTTCATGCAAGGACCAAGAAATCTGGTGACAGCTATATTCACAGTCATATATAAAGAAAAGGAACAAATACGCAAACTCCAGGCTGCTGCAGTGAAGTGGGTAAGTTCATCAAGGCAGCAGGCAGGGATGTATTCCCACACTCAGTTTTGGCCTCTCCAAAATCAGTTCGTGCTAATTTCCAATGGATTTTTAAATCACAACCTCAAARGCCATACTTTTTCCTCTTGCAGCCAGAACCATTGCTGGGTATGGCAGGATGCAAAGATGTGGTGAGCTACCCCTTCTGTGTCTAATGGAGAGAGGCTGGAAAGCCACTAAAAAAGGTAAAGAACAGGCCAGTGTCCTGTTATTGTCAAGTAGCAGAGAGACAAAACAACTTCCAGCAACCTGTAGCTTGACTTCTGACATTGAATGCAACGTCAGCCCAGGTGAGCCCAAAATCATCCCACTAACCCCTTCCCTCAGGCTGCAGAGGAAGTGCACCACTGGTACCTTAGATCTCCATGGGAACCATATCAGAGAGGGGAAATGAAAGAGCAGAGCAGAGAACAGACCAGAGTGAGCAGCAGGGAATGGGGAGAGGGCAGTGGTGGGGTGAGGGGAGTGTGGAAGGCATCCATGCACTGAGGTGCCCTGCAGTGAGCAGTAACAGGCTTACTGCAAAGCCTGCTGCACTGGGGAGGAAAACTAAGCAATGTATGGAGCCTGTGGTGGGGGGRATGGTGTGTTTCCTCAGAGCAGATTAAACCAGCAGTGATACTGACAGAGGGAGCCTGTGAGGAAAAGCAAAAGCAGGCAACCTATTCCCACAGGTTTTGTGGGGAGAACGTGGTGAACAAAGCAGGGAGACAAAAGACACTTCTCTACACCCATTCTCCTCCTCCCCTCCAGCTCCCAGAGGAACCTGCATTAGGAAAATACCCTCAGCAATGTCAACTCCTCTTTTTCTCCAGCTGGTCTCTAGGCAGTGATGGCTGGGGTGAGCAACCTGGGGTGCCAGTGCCCACTGGGACCACCCAATGCCTCCTCTTACACTGCCGAGGGGCTCAGCCCTTCATTGGATGGCAAGCAGCTGCCATAGGGCAGAAGGCTGGGAGTTCATGGCTGTCCAGGAAAGAGCCGGCAGCGTGCTGGCCAAGCAATGCATCACCGGCATCAACTCTGCACCCTGCAAGTGCCTCTCTGCTGTCCCATGACAGTGCCACATTCCTGCTGCCCAAGTACAACATGGGATCACGCCCACAATGACAAAGGGAAGAGCTTGTGTTCTTCACCAAGGGTAGGCCCCATCCTCCAGAACATCTCCTTGACTGCCTGATAATGGGAACAAGCACAGAGACTTAGTTTTTGCCTCTGCCCATTTCTGAGTTATCTTCCCCCCAGTTCTTAGCTGCTCCTTTTTCGCTCAAGGAATAAAACTCATGGCGGAGTCAGTCAGGGAAGTGGTGKTACAGCCATTCTCTGCCCCAATGCCTTTGGAGGAGGCAGTTTTCAAGAAACAGTGCAGATCTTCCCAAGTGGGTGCTTCCCTCCTGGAAGCTCAGATCTCTGCCTGCACAGACTTTGATGCAGCTCACACACTGCCAGTGCTGCTTGGCTCATCTTCACATCTGCTGAGCATTTTGTGGCCCCAGACCACTTGGGGATGCCATTAGCTTCTTTCTAGGAGATAGTGGGAGAGGGCTGACAGCTGCAGGCCCCTCTTCTTGCCTGCACACAGACAACTCCACACTCAAAGTTGTGTTTTCTCATGTGTGGTTGSGGTTTCACCATTACACCTGACCACCCAGAAGTGGGAGCAGCTCCTGGGGCTCCCCTGCAAGGGGTATTTGCACAAGGCCGCCCAAAGCAATTGCAAAGCTTCCTCATTCTGRCCCAGCCAGCTGCATACTCCCTCCCTATCTGACTGAGGCAGGAGGACACTCCATAGTGTGTTGCTACAAGCCTGGCAAACTGGTTGAGGCTTCAGCCATTTTTCTCAGACATCAGACATTTTTCAACTAGCAGACTCCTGACAGCTTGGCATTTTTTTAATGGATGGTCTGTAGTGACTTTGACAGGAAAATTCCTGTCTGTCCCCTCGTACTTCCATGCAGCCCAGTGTGCCACATCATCTTGGTGTCACATTGTCCTGATTCTGGCATTTTAATGCAAGACCACTGAAAGATTTGGTGCATGAGGCCCAGCCGATGCCATGCAGCACCTGGAGAACATTGTCTTCTTAGCAAAAGGCAGAGAAGGAAGTCACTGTCTGGTCATTTTGGCTGCTCTCTGCCATGGCCTGCTCAGCAATGCATCTTGCTTTCGCTGACAGAAAAAATCAGAAATGTCAAAATTACCTTCTGCTCCACAGCAGGTGTACCAGTGATTTGTTTTTCTCTAAGCCAGACAGCTGCAGGATACACTGCTCTCTGTAGTTTTAACTGTGATTTTCTCCTGATTTTATTAGCAAATCCACAGTTCCAATGTATTCTCCATTTATAGGACGGGCAAACGGCACTGACATGGTCTTTTTTCCCCTGTGCACCTATCTTCCCCACTGGATACTTAGAAAGGTGCCCTGCTCCTCCTTCCTCCTCAAGAAGCTCTCTATATTTTGCAAAAAGGGGAATCTGTAGTAAAAAATGATTGTTGCTTCAGGAAAAAAGGCAGTGGGAATAAATGGGCTTTCTCCCACATTAGCAGAGATGGAGGGGCTGAACAGTAAAAGTCAGTACAGAGCAACACCAGCCTGAGCAAGCAAGCATTCCCCAGGGATTTGGGGCACTTTGTGTGCTGGMGTAAAAGAGATGTCTTGTACCTTCACTTGGTGCTGCCTGTGCCATTTAGTTTCTCTCTGAGCTTGCTCGCTGAAGCTTTTCCTCGTCTCCCCAAACACAACCCTTAATGCCCTGCAGAAAACAGGGCTGCTGGTAGCTCTGTGCTGCAGCAGCCACGGGCCATCATCTTTGCAGCAGGGGAAGTGGCAGCAGGGCCACTGCAACGGGCAATAGCTGAAAAAGGATTTTCTTTCCTGGGCCTGTAAGCAATTGGTACTTTACACTGTATTTTTCCATTTGGGAAAACCAGGTTTGGGACAGACACTACAAAAGCAATCTGAAATCAAATTTAGCAGTTAGTTTTACGCACTGCAGCAGAGCAGAGTTTCAAAGGGTATGTAGGGCTACTGCCTGTAGCCAGCCATTTAGAGAGATACATTAAAAAAAAAGGTAATAAAAAATTCCAACCCCCCTTGTCTTTCTGCATGCACAGCCTCAAGCAAATGCACACGAAGCCACAAAGGAGAGGAAAGTATGTCTGTCCACATCTAAAAAAAATATGCCCAGGGCAATATACACAAATGAAAAGGGGATGAATCAGAATGATGTAGCTGGACCCAAAAAAAACCGTTCTCAAGAATATAAATCGGTGAGCATCTGGGTACCAGGTCCTGAAAAATCAGATACAATCACAAATCACAAACAGGGATATCTGACATTTCGCTCATCTGGACAGGATGCTATATAGGAATTCAGATTTCAGGGAGTGACATTTAACCTGGATACCCTGTTGCCTGGATGAATACTTGGGCCACTGTTGAGATCATCTTCCCCTTCCTCTGCTTTCCTTCATTCCCGCCTCCATCACCAAAACGACCTGGCAAGTTCAGGATGAGCTTTCTACCAAGCAACATGGTAAATAAACTGTCTAGCTACAAACTCTCCTAGTCCTACTTTAGGGTGGAAAAGAGCGAACCATATCATTTTAGAGCAATGACACCAACTGCTAAAATAATCCTGACATTTGCTTGCTGCAGATTAGAGAAAGCCCCAGCAGCTACTGAAAAACCTGCAAGTTTTGGTACTATCAATGGCCATCTTTATCCCCTGTCACTACAGCACACTGTTTACCACCACCCATCAAATTTCCCATCCCCAGTAACTAGCAA
Source organism: Malurus melanocephalus (assembly GCF_030028575.1). Taxonomy (NCBI): domain Eukaryota; kingdom Metazoa; phylum Chordata; class Aves; order Passeriformes; family Maluridae; genus Malurus; species Malurus melanocephalus. Next base: position 3,852,535 of record NW_026623249.1, on the reverse strand, counting down.
AAAATGGCATCCCAAGATGGCATCATGAACAGCCAATGACAGAAATCTACTGTGTCTACTATCGCTGACATAAAGAGGCAGCCTTTTGTAGCAGGAAGAACTTCTWGGATGCTATTTCAGTTTCCAGCATTTGCTGAGACTGTTGACATAGAGGGCAAAATTTGATGTAGCAAGAAGGATATCGGGCCATTTGGCAGAGAAGACACCAAACAGACCTTTAGGCAGTTTTCAAAGGAACAAGTTTTGGCTAGCGTGACTTGAAGTGGGAAAAATATCAGTAAAAAGTCAACCAAGAATTGGTATGTTTACATACTGCTTACTTTTAGCTTTCCAGCCAACCTAGCACATGCCTTTCCTGAGTTTACTTTCACTCAACACATGAAAGTGCTTTATCAACACTGATTAAACGTGACATCCAGTTTCTGTTCCCCAAAGCTAAACAGCTGGAACTGGGAAGTTAGTGAAAATTTCCTCTGCAGGGGAGCTGGTCTAGTCAAACTCAAGAGCAGAAATGGGAGAACAGTTTCTAATGATGACACAACGCCTAATTGTATAGATCATCATTTCAACTCAGCTGCAAGAAAGCATGTCCACACAAAAATCTATTTGCATAAACTACTCCTAGCCAGGCCAAGTATCCACTGCACTACACAATGGAGCTTAATACCGACCTCAGTGAGCCAAAGGTGTGGTTCTCAGTTGTGTGGGAGTAGGAGCAGACTCATAGTCAAAAGCCTGGCACAGCAAAACCAAGCACTGCCCCGTTAAAGAGTTAAGCTTAGCTTCAGTYCCCAGTCTGCAGATAATTCTCCTTCCTCACCCTCTGATTGCCCACTCCTGAACACAAGACAAAAAATTTTGACAAGAAGCTCCAGCAAGACTTTATTCAGTGGTATACAATAGGAAGAAATTAGCATGAAAGGAGAATCATATACTTTACTGACTTTCCAAGTCACTAAAACAAGCCCATAGTGACAAGAACAATTGAGTTCGATGACATAACAAGAAGCCTGTGACCATTTCTCTAGTGTCCATACCTGCAAATAGATAATATGTTAATGCTTTTTTTAAAGTTACAATTCATAGTAGTGCTGATTTGGGTGGATTTATATTCATTCTAGCACAGCATAATTAAYATGTAAATGGGATGAAGGTGAAACGATGTTAAGCAAATCTTAAGAAGTTCTCCACATTTCACTTTCTCTAAAAGTTAGAAGAGAGCCTGAGCAATCCCCAACACCAGGTGCAACAGTATCAGCATCTTTTGCCACAATTCCCACTTCAAATACATCCTGCACAGAACAAAGCCAAAGCTTGCCATAGCCCTAGAAATAATACTGAGCACAAATAAAAAGRTAATAATTCATGTCTCCATTTCTCATCATTGCTGCCCGTGCAATGTTAAGTGATTAGCCAGACAACATGGACTCAGTTTTTATTGTGCGTTCATGAAAACATCATAATATCAAAACCATGGTACTTAGTTGTCATGTCAACGATGATTTGCACAACTGACCATGTACCAGAGCCCAAAGGCAATCCTCAACAGTTATAGTACTTGTTATATCTGTTTTGCTTTGGTTCAATCTGGACTCTAATTAGATTTTTTTTTTTTAAAGTGAGTGGAGAGAGGGACAATCCACAGTTAAGAAAAGATTAATGGATAAATGATGGAGAATGAAGCAAGTGAGAGGCAAACTGCCTAACTATTCTCAGTGTACAACTACCTCTCAAAATACAATTACCSCTCAAAAATACATTCCTGGATCTCCTCCTACTATTCTTAACGTAAGACCTTTAAAAAACATTAAATAATAAAGAAAAAAAAAAACCAAACAAACAAAAAAACCCCCCCAGAAATTAAGAATAAATGGGCCAAAGCCACAGGAATGGCTACATGGACACTTAATTTCCAGATGCTATGAAATTGGCTGTAGTAATCTCTGAGACTATCAGAGTTATAAAACAAATCATCAAGATAACAGAGGAACCCAGTAAGATGTTTGGCACCTCAGCAGAAACACTCTGGAACCCAAGTAGCTGAATTCAGGTMATTCTCTAAACCCAAATTGCTCAAGCAACAGCACAATATTCACCTGAGACTCCCATTCTAGCTAATTCCATTTCCCTCCTGCTCTCCATTCTTTAGAAAGAATGTCAATAGAAATCACTACTTTTTAACAGCTCCCACTTACTCCACAGCTGTTTGGACTTCCTTCAGAGTTCATTTAGAACTAGGTATCTAAGGAAAGGTCCATATACAGCAAGGTGGAGGAAAAAGCTTTTCTGAACTATGCCCTCAGCCATACCAATCTAACACTGATCATTTATAGTTACAGAAGTCCATTTATAGCTGGACTTTTCGTCTTGAAATCTGTGCAGAATACTTACTTTTGGAACTCCCATTCCCTGTTGTCCAGCGGACACACTTGGCGAGTTTTGAGCCAGCGAGAGATGCAGTGGAAGTGGAAAGCATGCTGGAAGACAAAGTTCATATCACATCATTTTAGAATGTATGAATGTATCTCAATATGAAAACTAACACTGAAAGCATCACAGTAAGAACAGAGAAACAAGACTTTGCAGGCAAAGGTGGGGATGACTGAACAGTTAATTAGCTGGTAAGGAATTGATCCACGTTTTCAGAGAGGAAGAAACAGTGAAATGGCAGGAGGGAGCCTGCTCCACAGAGCATGCAGCAGCAACTGACTGACTTCTGATGAAAGAGTGCAGAGTTTAGCAGCTGCTAAAAYTGGCAGAACAGATGCTGATAAGAAGCATAATCAGAAAGAAAAGTGAGGATTTCAGAGTGAGTAGCAGGAATGATATGAATGTATACATGCTGAAGAAAACTCTGTCAGCTTGCAGGAGATACCAGAGCCTGAATAAAAAGGGATTTGCAAAATTAGAAAGAAAAAAAAATCTCTATTACTTGTTTAATAAGGATACCCTTTTCTATACTCCATACAGTTACTTAAAACCAAGATTCCACTTGGGGTGACTCTCACACACAACATCTTTTTGACACTAGAATATTCTGACACAGTTAAAAATTTTGCTCTTGTCCTCAGCAAACAGAATTGTAACATTTATAGTCCTGTTCCAGCATTATCACAGTGTAACTCAATCCCACAACACAGTGAAGATGGGACTGAGGAACAGGAAGTTATTCCACTATAGAATATTTTATTTTCCAACTCAGGCCCTGAGTAGCTAAGAGGTATTCAGGTTTGGAGTTCTAGTGGGACTAGGTAGAAAGGAGTCCAGAAGGTAACACATTGGAAGAGCTGGAGATGAAACACTAGATCTGATTTGATCTTCCCCCAAAACTGGAAGCAAATCACCTGGTTATCCCAGATTGACTCTTTGAATTAACCTGCACAAAGACAAACCAAGTATGCTGACATCTAAGCAATCATATTACCGGGGGAAAGGAAAAAGTAGAACTCCTAGGCCAACCATGATCAGGAAAATCATGCTCCGAATGCAGGGTCTATTGTTCTTTAAAAAAAATTAATTAAAGCTCATCCTCCTCCCTTTGCTTCTGTGTCTCATTATATCTCTAYAACTTTATTTTCTTCTCTCTCTCTTCTTTCTACATTGTAGTAAATACGTGGACTTTAAAGTTCTTATTTCTGGTGGATTATGTGAAACATGTTACAGAACTATTGTGTGGAGTGATAGCATCACCCCATACAAGCTCCAAGTAAACCAGTTTTCCTTACATTGCAGACGCCCCATGCAACTGTGCACTCTTCAGAGGTAGCTGATGCTTGGTTTGCTTGACATTCTATACCTGTGAAAATAAAGAATTGAACACATATACAAAACAGTTAAAGATGTACATGCAACACCAACTGGTAGATTTCTTCATAATAGCAAGTGGAGGCAGGTGAGGAAGAGCTCTTTGTTTTTTTTGTATTTAACACACTACAAAGTATCAAGAACTGTGGTTTAATGTGTACTGTTTTTCCAAAAGTATCTGATCAAAACACACTTAATCCTGTTTCCTCCTTCCTCTACTTTTTCAGTATTCCAGAGTTCCAGAGGGCAAGAGTAYATAACTCATCTGCTGGCAACATGTGTCTGCTTCCCAAATTTCAAGGATGAATATTTTTATTTTTTCCTCTTGTGYTCAAAGAGATGTTTTTTGATGATCAGTTGACCATTTAATTAAACTTCTTATCCAGGTTTCTCTCTATATTTATTCAATGTCTTGTCAGATATKATGTACTTTATTTACAAAATAATTTGCTCACCTAATGCTGGAATTTTCCTGTCTTTAATTTACAGTCTCCTAATAGGTACACCCCAAAAATACACAATAGGAAATACAGTTAAAAAATTTATGGTTTGGACCTTTTATACCTTGGAGCTGAGTACCCAGGATRATCCCCAAAAAATCCTACTATTTATGGGTTTGGGTTATGTTTGGGGCTTTTGTATGAGATGGTGTGGATGAAGGAGATAAGAAAGTGAGGAAAGAAGGAAGAACAACACRAAGAAAATAAATCTTGCAAGCTGGTTTTCCGCTCCAAAGCCTGAACAATTCACTTTTGCTCCAACTCAAGAAGAAACTTCAGAAGAAAAAAMAAAAGATACTTTCAACTCTTTCACAGTCAGCAGCACAAACCTATGAGACCARCATTGTACTTCCTGCTAAAGGATGCCTGCTTTAAGAATCAAACCCAAATGATTTAAAAAGACCTGCTGATAGTTGATCAGCTTAGAACTCAAGACCTGGGTTTGTTGCTTTCTTGTTTGGCAGATATTTTTTTTTCCAGCAAAGAAGATGTCTGAATAACCTCCAATTCTCTATTCACTGCTTATATGCTTGAATATGCTCAGAGAAAAAGGAATTTCATTCACCAATTAAAGATTCACATACTTTCAAATCCCACGGGTTTCGCTGAAAAATGTGATCTCTATTTGTTCTGTCCTATTCATCCCTTTCTCCATTTTTCACGCTTTTCASGTGCAGAGGTGAACAAAAAAAGAGAAAGGACCATTTTTTCTAAGATGTGAGAGGTCAGTCAACCTTGGTCATGAGGAACTACTCAAAACAAGACTGATGTCTCAAACTCAGTAGCAACAACTGTTTAGCAAGACTTGAGCGAACCTGTATTTATCGTATGGTTTACATCAAAGATATGATACACCACAGCAGAAAGTCCAAAGCTCAATCCCTTGCCTGCCTATTTAAGAAAACAAATTCCAGTACTCCTGAAATGTCTGATGTCTAGATTCCTGAATCTCTCAATACATGCAGCAGTAAAACYAAATCTGATTAATAAAATGGAAGATGCTCAAGACCCTTGAAGAACTTCAACTACTTTGGATACTTGTATAAAATTCTACATATGAGATTGTCGCAACGATTTCACTGTTACTGCAGTACAGATTCAAGATCATGGGACATAGTATACTAAGTTTTTTACTGACCAGAGTCTGCACAGTAACAGAAAATGGTGAGAAGACAAGGAGTAGAAAAAGATGAGGAAATTCATCTGAAGGAAGAAAAGTCAAAGGGTAAGCGAAGTTTAACTCAGGAAGTCTCTACTGAAAGCAAGGAAAATACTCCAGCATACTTGTTTCTTCTGTTTCTTCTCTTTTCCTGCTTGAAACAAAATATTGGGCATATTAGACATGAAGTCCATCTAACCCATTTTTGTGTCCTCTGTCTTTTTTTTCTTCCCTTTCTAAGTGCACCTAACCTGGGAGCTACATGAACACAATTTTTAATTTTTCAGGATTTAAAAGACTCTATTATGCTTGAGAGTGAAAGGGAAGAAAGATAGTTTAGGCAAGGAAAAGAAGCAGCACTGACACTCATTTCAGTGTTACTCAAACTTTCATTGGCAAGCCTAAACTTTACTGACAGTCTAAAGCATGAAGGTCCCAAAAGTTCAAGAGGACAGATGAATTTCTGTGGAAGTGGCTGAGGAGTTCTCTGGTGGTGATGTAAAGCSCTTCCAACAAGACACCTAGTTTCAGCTCCCCCGTCAAACACATGGAGACTACTGCTAGTGCTGCTAGCTTTGGCTGCCAAAAAAGGCCCTCCCAAAAGCTGAAGCACTTTTTGGTCTCCTCCTGCTTCGTTTCAGAAAAGGACAATATACCAAGAAATAAAAAATAAATAAAACACATGGATAATCCTGTCATAGAATGAAAGCTGATGATTCTGGCTCTTGAAAGAAAGAAAAGTTATTTACCATCTGCTGATCCTAGAGAAATAGTAAGAGACAGTAACAAGTATTGAAGGAATAGTAAATGACTTTTCTGTTGCCTTGCATTTGACAGAGTATCTGCAGGTGAGGGCAGAAGGCTACAGCTAAAACCTRAAATACCTGTAAATAATTGTGAAAGCTGCAATGGAAGCATTTCAACTTAGGGAGTTACGGAAATGCATCTTATATAATGGCATCATTAGAACCAGCCCACTTCCTATACATYTTCTATTGGAGAAATTGTCTGAATTCCCACATCAAGAAATAAATCCAAACCCATTCAATCTAATAAACTCTGAGATCCTTCTTTGGATTCTATGMAACGTATCTATCTTTGTGAAGCTGGCTTCATGGTACTTTGCATGTTACTGTCAAAGTATTTTGATGGCATATTTTACACAGTTCAAACCTATACTGGTAATCTTACTACAGTATTACATTACAATTTTTAGACAAGAAGATAATCCAATATACTAAACACACTGTTAACGCTGCCCAGCTTACCATGTTGCAGTGACAGCACAAGACTGCAGGTTTTTGAAGGAAGACTAAAGTAAAATGCAAACAGAACCCAGGTCTTTCCAGAGAAGAATGAAACCAAAACACTGAAAATCTACTCATTCCTTCTGTACACTGAATACAAACCAAACTGAGGGCAGCAGAGATCCTTTGAATCACATTATTACTGTGTCATAAGGCACATGCATGAGGAGAGCTGCATGACACCTTAAAACTGATGCCTAACTTTGTAACATTAACAAACTTCCAYTACCATCACTGGCATTACTTATCAGTCATTCAGTGTTTTCCCATTCAAGATTTCTCTTTGTTGCTAGGAGTGGGAGACTTTTATATCCTGCATTTTATGAAATCAAATCTTGGTTTGTTCTTCCCTGCACATTCTATTAATTTTTTCTCAAGTTGCCATCACTTCACATCTTATGCTTGAAAATTTAATTAAAGGGTTGTTTAACAACATTAATGATCTGTAACAAGGAAGTAAGCAAATCCAGAGGCAACACTGATCTCGGAATACCAATTTAGATACCCCTTCTACTCTGTATACTGTCAATTTTAGTCTGTCATTTGCAGTCCAGGCTCCTCATAACATTGCTCATAAACAAATTAATAATGTGTTATGCTTGAGCAATTAAAAAAATAAATTACCTATGCCTTTTTCCTTTACTGTTTTTCCTAATGTACCTATGTACTTCTCAACCTCACCCACATTTTGGTAGAACTTCTTAAAATACTTTTTTTAAGAACAGACAAACAAAATTTATTACTGAAAAATAGCATCTATCCATTCTTCTTCCATCTCCTCCACAACTCTCCTTCATCCCATATGTCCTACTGGCTATTTATGAAAAAAACAATTGCAAATACATGAGACTGCATTTGGTCTGTCATGGAAGGCACTATTAATTCTGAGACAGATTGATAGAATTAAACACACCACTATCTACTCTCTTACAATACATTCCATTTATCATGACTAATTATCTTGAATTACAGGATTTTATGTATTTATTCTATACATTTGTAAATTTGTAAATTCTGTAAATGTAACCTATGTTCTAACAACTCTTTGAAATTCCATTTGCCTRTCAGCAACACACTTTCCTCTCTAACATACGATAAACCTGACAGACTAAGTATCAGTCCAGTGTCCACCTCCTTTTGAAACCACCCTCCAAGATAGTACAGGTTAGAGACACTTAAAAAGGAAATCTTTACATCAAAAGACCTCAACATATTTCATAATCCCTGTTCTCTTTARTGTTATAGTTCCCTGTCTAACAACCAAGAATAAACTGAAGCATGGATAGGCAGTAACTGGCTCAAAATACAAACATTTGTCCCAAAGAAGAGAAGTGAACTGGCCTAACCCCATTTTTAGACCTGTGTGTTACAGTGTGTTTTCTCTTTACTAAAAAAACCACAATGCACCCAAACAAAACTCGGGAAAGTAATTTCGTAATTATTATTTAAATATGAAGTAAGATCAGGTGCATCCCTCAGTAGCTACTACCATAAACTTGAAGTCTCATTTTTCTGAAGTGTTTTATTTTCATACTGTCTTACTGACAGTAAGTTACCAATACCATTGGCTCCAAAGGCAACCATACAAAAACAAAGTGCAACAAAACTATTCCAATAGGATCAGGACAGGTCATCGTCAGCCACTGCCACTGGACCTGAGCTTGTTTTTGGGGGGTTCCACCAGCCTCACATGTTAGGAATATAGGCATATTTCTATCTGGGGTATATCTTCTGTCCCTCATGATTGAAACAATCATACCAACAGTGCCTTATCAGTTTTAAGCAGAACAAAAAAGGGTTTGTACTCATTACCAATACTTTGAGGGACTGAAATCAGTGACTTCATGCAYACACATCTATTTCATGATAGAAATGAACCATCAAGATTATATAGGAAAAAAAATCAAACCAATACTAACAATGTATTGTTTTTTATTTTAGCATTTGAAATGTTGAAATGAATCTCCTTTGTAAGTGAACAATTAATTCTCTAGGTGGCTACAAAATTCCYCCTACTATAACAGGTACTAAGTTAGTTAGGCAAGGTAGGTTTTGTAGAATGAGCAGTCAAATGCATTTGCTAGTTCATACCTTTCCTTGCCAGACACAGAGAGTTTACAAGATTTCATCTTAATGAGTGTCATCAAGGAGTTGATGCTCATAGCAACCTCCCCAACTCTGAAATTTAATACCTGTCTTTGTAAGGAAAGCCTGTTAACTCTGAATAATTTCAGTTTCTCTTAATTATTACTTCTATTCCTCYTTGTTGCACTCAAAATATAATCAGCAGTATCATCTCATCTGTTGATGTGGCATCAARTTATCATACTCTTTACATGAAAAGGGTGAAGGAAAAGCAGTATGGTGACAGTAAAAACAGATTATGAGATTTCAGCATTACATAAAACACAGATTAGCAGAAGACTTAGTTCCTAACTGAAAGCTTTGTTTGCTGAATGATATCCTCAACTGGAGTAATTTCAGCTGCTCATCACACACAGGTCCAAACTGTCAAGTGTGTCCCCCACCATTTACTTACATAGATCCATAATATGGTTTCTGCAAATGGCACAGTTATCAACCACAATGTCCCATGCCCACAGAGCTACAGCATTCCACTAGAGAGAGGGGGAAAAAAGAAAAACATAATTTTGATTCAATTTACAGTGGATAGCATTCCTTGTTTTCTGCAAGACCCCATGTATTTTTTGAAACAGAAAAGCTGGAATATCTGAAAAAAAAAAAAAAAAATTAGCAGTCCAGAATAATTCTCTGTCTTGAGTTCAGGTTACTAGGAAGCAGTGATATATTCCTCTCACAAACCTCCCAGATCCAATGTTTCCTTCCCACTTATCAGACAAGATAATTCCCACAGTCCGCCCCCCACCCTTCATTTTTTGTGAAACAAATGCAAACACCTGAACTTCTACTGAAGCTCCAAAAGCAAGGATGCAGCTCATGCCAAATCCTCAATTCTGAAGAAAAGTGCCTTGGAGAAAGGCCAATTCAGATACGATTTTTGTTAAGAGGAACTCCCATTATTTGCAGCAGTTCTTCTAGAATTCACCTTTCAGAGCAGCTGGGGTCAAGAACCAAATCTCTAATGCTACTCTCCACTGACTCCTGCATAATCTTCCCTACAAAAGGCTAATAAGCAACAACCTATCACCAAAGCTGGATATAAAAGTTTTAAAGTACTCTCAAATGAACCTTTCAAAGACTTCCTTTATACATATAAAAAAGTAATAGCACTGTCTTATGCTACTTCATGGGAAGGGTTTGAGGACTTTAGGGCAAGCTATGCAGAAAAACATGGCACCTTTTTACTCCTCCCAGCAAAAACCATAATCAGGTCTTTTGCAAACTCATTAAATAAATAGGCCTGCCTTCAAAGCAATCTAAAATATTGTACAGGTAATCAGAATAATTTACTACCCTAATTTACTACCTAARTAGTACAGATTTTTTCCCCCTGACATTATCTCAGTATATCATTGTACTGACTGTACCATAGTAAATTTACTGTGTTCCATTTCCATCTCAATGCTTTCATTGTTTTCCCTCAGTTTGGGACTCTGAAGGAGGAATGCAGACTTCCAAGTATTGACAAGCAGTTTCCGACTTTGAAAAGCACTTCAGTTTTTCATTAGTAYTGATACAAAACATATTCACAATACTACTAGATCTTCTAGGACATGCACCATAAGTGACCTCATTTTTTCCCATATCTTTCAACTTCAAGTATAGTTGGCCTTGTGGCTGAGGTACTCATCTCTCATGGACTTCATCCACACTTCAAGGCAGCTGAGATAGAAGTTCTCAGCACCCTTAGCTCTCCACACACTCCAATACTTAATCTCTTGTCCCATCATAGTCTACTCGATGACCCACAGACCTGTACTGAGCCACACATGCAACAACGGTCTTGGTACCTTGCTGGGGAGGAGGAATCCCACTGACACACAAACTGTACCACTTCCTGCAGGTCTCATTTTATCTGTCCTTATTTCCAAAGCACATGCAATTATGTCACTCAAACACTTCCTTCTGCACAGATCCATGTGTTTCCATCATCACTGATGGTAGCTGCATCTCAAACAAAACATCTGCAAGCAGGAATCACTGGAAATGACACACTAATATCCATTCTAGGGGTCATTTTTCCTCAAATTATACCTTAGTACAAGCCCATATAATCTATCCCTTCTTCTCTATACCCTCGTGAAGAGGCTTGGACCATCACCATGATCCAACTGACAAACTGGTGGCASTGGACAGGAGGAGAGAGATACAATGGCTGCTCTCAGCAAGGAGGCGAAGCCAGGATGGAATGAGAACATTTGCTGACTAACACGTTTTAATGGCTCGATTTAGACACGGAGAAAAAAAGTCAGCCATAGACATTTGTAGAAAGCATTTCAGGTAGCACATGGTGCAGCCCGGGCGGCTGGGCCAGAGGCCGGGGGTGATGAGAGGCGGAAGCACTCTAACGCTGCTCCCCGGCCTCAGCTGCCCAGAGACTCTGGGTAGGGAATAGCCGATGCCCATCGGGGCGGCAGCGCCCGAGGGGAACGAACGGCGGAGCCCGGACCGGGCATTCCCGGGCCAGCACGGCCCCGGCGGCAACCCCTGCTCCCGCCCCCCCCCAGCCGCGCCCGCTGATTGGCCACCTTCCACTGCACGTGCGGCGGCCCGCCTCAGCCATTGGCTCGGACACACGCCAGGACTCTCCGCAGGCCTCGCCTCGCCCCGCCCCTCCCACAGCCCCGGTGCGGAACCGGGAGCCCGGCTCCGTGAGGGGAGCGGGAAGTCGCCCCCTCCTCCGCCCCGCTCGCCGCCATGAGGCCGGCCCCAGTCCCCCCCGTCCCTCCGGGAGCAGCCGGAGGAGCGCGCTGGCGGGGCCTCACTTTCTTCACTTCGAAGCGCTTCTTGCCGGCGCCGCTGTTGGTACCGCTGGGGGTGTCCACATCCATCGCGGCCGCCATTTTGGGTGCGTGAGTCGGCGCGTCCCGCTCCGCGCGCGTGCGCGGCAGGGCGGGGCAGCGGGACGGAGGAGCGGGAGGCGGAAGGCGGGATCCTCTGATGGCCGCACCCCCTTGGCGCAACGCCCCCTCGCCGGCAGATGCTGGGTCTCAGGGCGCGGGCACGTGAGCGCGGGCACGTGAGCGCCCTCCTAAGGGCGGTGGCCAGGGCGGGGCCGCGCGGAGTTACCTCATCAGTTCCTCACCAGTGGTCGGCCTCTCGGTACAGCACCTGGGATCCCTTGAGGTTTGCCTTCTTGCTCTCTTCACGTGAGCGGCTTCAGCCCTCAATGAACTCCTAGCTTGTTTTCGCCCATCGTAATCGATGCAGCATGAGGTGGGGTCGGGATGTTGCTGCTGTAGGTAGCCCTTTTGTTCTCCCGCAGTCCAGGTTTTTTTTAAAAGGAACACGGAATTTCTGGAGACAGGATGAGCAGCGTCCAGACTACGCTTACGGCGTGCAATTTGGGTTTACAGTAGTTACAAACAATGTGGATTTAAAGGTGCTGCCATAGCTGCCCAAGCCCTGCCTGTTCTGTTGCAAGGATGGAGACAACAGGCACGGCAGCTGCTTCTGGGAGCTTCTCCGGTCAGCACCTTCCCGAGAAGGTCAGTGGTAGTATTCCCCACGATATGGAAACTGAGGCGAATACACTCCCCRGCAGGACAACTGCAGGTCTTGAAATTTCATCCACCTCTGCAGATCCCTAGAGATGCAATCTATCTGCAGAGTCACCCCTTCCAAATCCATCTGTGCACTGTGCTGCTCCTTGGATGTGGGAAAGAGGAGATTGTAGAAGCACTAAAAGGAATGTTCTTTTGCGTAGATACAGGCAGGCAATGTCTGTACTGTACCTCTTATAAGTACTCAGGCTCAGCAGCACTGTTCTGTTCTGGCTCCATTGTACCCATCTTGCTGTATGCATACAGCTTTTTCCTGAGACCCAGTCCTTGCTGGGATGGAGTATCTGGCAGTCTCCAAATAAATTTTAACCTAAAGTAGGGATCTGCAATAAGAATGAGATGATGCTGTCATTGGATGTGTTAGAATAATTTTAATATTTGAATTGGGATTCCTATTTGAAAGACATGTAACACTTACGCCTTGACTTACGCACATACCTAAATATTTGCAGGGTCAGGCTGAGCCTGAAAGTTGCACAGACAATAAAGGTAAATTTGAAGAAGAAAAATGTCCTTCCTCTTGTAAACATCCTCTAACACCTCTTGTTACGTACATGAAAAGCTTCCATTTTGCTGAACTGTTCCTTTCCCCAGATGCTGCTTGATTATGGGGCGTCTCTACTACTATAAATTGCAGGTGCACAAATTCAGGTTTCCATCCTGTTGTTCTGCATTCAGGACTATTGCAAAGGAGTGTTGAAAATGGGAGATGGGTGCTTGAGAAAATGCATTTTTCACCTTCGAGAAAATAGCTCTTTTCAAAGCAGAATTTCCAAGATTTCTTATTAATAGAAACATCGATTTTAACCCTAATTCCTAAATGGGTATGACAATGTCCCAAGTAGGACATTTCTCAGTAAGAAACCAGGACATTGAACAAACATGTAGACTAGGATATATACATACCAGAGAAAAGTTAACATTCATTTTCATTGTAAGTGACTACTGTAATATAATCTTACAGTCTCCCCACCTCGGCTGATGTCACCAGCCAGAGGTGGTTGCCAATGGGTAAAAGCCATGCAGCCAGCTTTCATGCGGTCTGGGTTTATCTTTGGGTATCTGGCAGCAAAAACAATGTAGCAACACATCTCCAGTTAAGTCTTGTCATGAAGGTGGTGGTGTTCTTAAAAAAAACCAAAAAAGGTAGCAAACCTGGTGCAGGACAGAACACATACCTGCATGTTTCATTAATTAGTATTTACCGATATGTATATGCAGATACATTTTACCRAGTGCATATGGAGATCTTCAGTATGCTTTGCAAAGTGAAATTAGTGACATTATAGTCCTGCACTGCTTAAAAAGGGCTAAGCTGCTTTCTTTGCTGTACATGAAATAATCTGTTTTCTGTTGATTTTAGTGCCATCTCTAATCTCTTTCCTCTAGGAAAAGTGGAGCTTCTCAGACCTGTTTTCCCCTATATATCTTTCCTTTATATATGTTGTGGAGAGTTGTCAGGAGCTGATGCAGAAAGGTTACAGCTTTGAAAGGCATCAGTCTCAAAAGAAGTATAACACTGAGGTCCAAATTACCAGGCATGCTTTGAAGAATGGATCATTTTGCAAATCTCTGGRACATGCCAGGGAAAAAGAGAAGGCTGCCAAATTAAAAAGACTAGGTAACATGTGACAACTACTGTGAATGTGGTTAGTCCTGATTAAAATGAGGCAAACTCTCTGTCTCCCAGTTGTCAAAGATTGTCCCAAAAGGCAACGTACCAAAAACCTTTCAAAATCAGTGTCTTGGGTTTTGGTCACTGTCCTTCTCTGTTCCATATATTCTGTTGGTAGTGTGTAGTTTATTTTTCTGCAGACACAAACATTATCCTGTGTGGGATTTATCCCTCAAATGCTTCCCTCCTTCCATACATGGACTCTTTGAAAGTGTGTGCCTGACTAGACTGCTGTGGAACTGCTCCTGGAGGGGTGGCTGCTTGCAGCCCTGGTTCTGCACCTGCGTGGAAACTGGGCAGAAGGCCTGGTGGTGGTCATACTGACACAACTTGTCCCTCCAGAGCAGAAGGATCCACATGGCAGGGGGTGGATCCTCCAGAACTGAGTTGGAAGGAAAATGCAGACAGGCAAGGTGGATTTGCTTAGTCCTCACTACCTGAGCTGTTTGCATTCTGCTTTCTGGCCCCAGAGAAGATAAGCAGTTATCATGACTAATCCTCCAGTGTGACAGGGTCTTTCTGGTGCACTTGGGTCACATAGGAAAGAAACAGTTCTTAAAGAGAATTGAAGCACTTTCAAACATTCTTCAGAGCAAAAACTTCCCTTTACTTCTCTAACTGTCATGAGAGTAAGAATGGGTCTTCCAAGACTGCCGKCAGCCAAAATGGGAGAAAAAAAGGGATGTGGCCCCTTTCTAAGTGCTTGCAGACCTCAAGTTTTCTCTTGTCTTTCTCTGCTTCACCCTCTCAGTGCTGCCTGCTTAAGGTGTGATTCCAATGGTGCCCTAAGCAGTGTCAAGCAGGAATTACCTGGTATATGTGACTAGTTGACTGTCAGTGGTTGCCATCCAAGGAGCAAAAAACAGGTGCACTTTATTACTTTTTGAAGAACTGTAGGGCTGACTGGCTTGCTGCCCTACAGTTGCTGGTGCTAGTGAAACCATTTGACTTGGCTAAGATGGGAATTCTAACACCCTTTGCTTTTGGATGCATAAGCCGACAGAGAGCATTCACAAATTACTGTTGGGGCAAAACTGAATCTACGGTTATTCCGTATTGTTAAAAAATTTTCTCGAAGTAGGCAGACAACCTCCCACCAAGGCTCTGCAAAGCTCTGTAGCACCTCCATCTGATTCAGTGTGCTTGGCATAGGGAAATTGAATTCAGAGAACAGAGCCAGAGGGGTAGATTAAGCAATATACCCCATAGATTTTTGGACCAGACTCTGCTTGGTTTCTGTGGAAAGACAAACCCCCTGCCTCTATGTATATTTTCCAGATGATGGTCACATTAAGCCCCATATAGTGCCCCTATCTTGGTAATGCATTACTAGAACCTCAGGAGACAATGGGAGCCTGCAAACTGGCTAAAAAGAACAGATGATTCTTCTCTGAGAGAGAAGCAGGTTGTAGCATTGAATGGAATGGTGACTAATTGTTCTCCTTTCTCCTGGCATTTTACCTTAAGATAAAATAACATGCAACCACTGTGCGAGCCTGCAGGAAAGTGGGTGCTTACACGGTATGGACTGATTCTGCCCAATCTCCTGCAGAGAGCCTTTCCCCAAACATGAATAAAAAAGCAACTGGGGCTGTGGCTGTAGGCTCAGCAAATGACACTGTCCCCACAGTGGGAATTTTGGGCCCCACACCATGCCTGACAGTCAGCTGCAGCTTATGCAGAGAAACATGGTCAGGACAGAGGGATCCCAGTGTGTTGCTGTGAGGATGTTGGGCTGATTGCATATTGCTTCACGGAAGGGCTTGAAGCTATCCCTCCTCTGCCTGAACACCCCTGTGCTCCCCATGCTTGCTCCCAGCTAAGGCCTTCCATCTCCAAAGGAATCCAACACCAACCCCACCTCCTCCCTGCCAACCCTTTACAGTTCTGGGTGCCAAGCTGCAGACGCTGATCGCATCTGGCTGTGCTGCCACCTCCCGAGAGAAAGCAGCATCCCGGCTTCTGCTCAGAGGAAAAACGTTCCGCAGCTAGGCTCCCAGCCTGCATGGAGATCCCCGGGGGAGCCAGGACTCTCCACACCGCCTGCAGCCTGGGGAGGCAAGACGTGGGACCAAGAGTCACAGCTCCTCTAGGTCAGCTGCAGCCCGGCCACCTCTGTTATTCACAAGGTTGAAGAAGCAGGAGGGTAAGACTGCCTACAGCAGCTGAGAAAAAAAATGCATACACAGGGAAGAGTGAAGGTTTGAGAGAGAAATAATCTTTAACCTGAGCTGGGATTGCAATGAGATGTCAGAGACAGGCTGGGATTGTAATTGAGAGAGAGGACAAGCCTTTCAGAGGGTAACTAACAGGAAAGCAGTGGCAAGACAGTGGTTTATTAACCTAAATATCCCAGAAAAACTGCATGAGCTGACAAGGACTATGGGATAGTCCAAGTGCAGGATACTGCAACATTTGAGTATCAGGTCACAGTCTGGATCTCTTTCATTGCTCAAACAAGAGTTTTCAAAGTGCCTTTTATCCTTTTAGGGAGGATATAAAAAAAAAAGGAGAACRTTATGATAACTTAATACAAGTAATTATATTCATTTACTACTGCATGTAAGCAGCACTGGAAGATCTGCCAGGCTAATTGGCAGTAGCCAGGAAAAACCACAAGAGTAACTGAAGTAGAAACACAAGCTTGGCTGCATATAAATCAATAAACTCCTACTGATTTGGGAAATCCATGAACCTTCAGAAACATGAGGGGAGGCAGTTCCAGACTGCTGTGTGGGAGACACTAAAATACTGTTTACAGATATTCTTATCTACAACTTTTCCCTGACAGTCTTGAATGTGGGGAGAGAGTCGTAAAGAGGGAATAAGAACTAAAATCAGACCAAAAAAAAGAAAAAAAAAAATCAAAAAAAGAGAGGTCTGGAAGCTACCTCCACTGACTCAAAGATTTTAGTGATTTTTGAAAAGAAGGTGAGAACCATTGAGCTGAAGCTTTTCATTTGTCTTCCATATTAATTCTTTGTTCTTATCAAGAAATATAGTATCCCAAAATTGCTCCAAAGATCTCTTGACTGAATCAAGTTCCTAACTGCAGGCCCTGCTCAATAAAACACAATCCATTAGCCTTTGCCATCCTTCTTTGTCACAATAGGAAAGATGCTGCTGATGGTAAAAGCCTTTTGTTGAAGCCCCTGATAGTCATTGCAAAGGCACCATTTGACAATAGGAAACTGTAAAGATCCAAGTTTTTCTGTCACTTTTTGGTTTTTTTTTTGTTACTGTTGGTTTAGTTTGGTTTTAGGCAGGGGGATGTTGAAAACGGTTCAGGTGTGATTTCAGGGAAAAAAAATTAACTATTTTTTACCATTTTTTCTTAGACACAGAGGAATAGGAAAAAAAAGCTAGGTGACCCACAGACATGACAATTTCTGGTACAAAAMCTATATGGATATTACAAAAGAAGCCAAGAGTGAGGGAGCCATCAATCCTCTGCCTCTCATACCAGCAGGATCAAAAAGTGGTGGTACCTAAGTCAGATAGTCCTCAGAAGGATTTAAATAATTTCTGGCATTTAACCACTCTGTTATTAATGCCCAGATAAAGACAATATACTGAGATTAGCCATGGACTTCACTTGAAAGTTCATTACAGCCTCTATATCAGCAAATCCCACAGGAGATGGTCTCTCTGCCAGCTTTATACTAGATGTACCTAGAATGTATCTTGCTGTGTTAAACACCCTTTCCTTTAATTTCCAAAATCAGCACAACTGGATCTCCAGAACCTCAGCAGAAAGAAGGGCTATTTGAGGCAGCGAGCTTTCGCTGATCAGAACATAGGAGCTCTCCAATTCTGACAGGTGCAGGAAATGCAGAAAATAGGAGCAAGCAGAGAAGCAAGTGTAAGGTGCAGAGCCTGCTGCTTTAGTAATTTTTGCTTTTGGTAATTTACCACTGCAAAGTGACATAGTCCCTTCTTCTCTCCCCTCCAGTCATGGTGAGGGTTTTGTGTTTTTTCTTTCTCCTTCTACTCACTGCATTCATAAATTTTATTCCTCAACCCAGTTTAAGGATTTRCTGATCTGTCCTAGGAGGAAGAGGAAAGAGCCATATCCATCAATCCACCTCACCTGCAGTCAACRAGACTTTAACAAATAAAAAACCAGAACAAAACGCAGCAGCTTTGGGGATGTTCAGCAAGACATGTTTTATGCGTTTAATCCACTTGGTACCAAGGTTCCTTTACCTCAGGATATTGAAATACTCATGAGTTTATCATGAAAGATCATTGTGTTTGAGTTCAGTCACATCCCATAACCTTTTGTGAGTATGCAACCATTCAGGATAATCACTTGCACAGGTTTGAATGGGAATATTGTAAGTAATTTTGAGGAACCAGGAAAGCTGGAAAGAAACCAGAAATCTACCAGTACCACACACATCCAAACCATCAGCAGTCACCACCAGACCCTTTTGAACCCCTGGAGGAGAAAAAACAAAGGCCCATTCTCTTACCTCCTTTAGCTCATACAAGAACCTACCTTTGCATTTAGATACTTTTCTCCTCCTGGGGTTTGGAGTGGCAAAGAAAGCTACAAAATGCTCAACAGCAACCTTTGATTAGAGAGGAGTATGAAACTGAGGAAGTACCTTTAAAACTCTTCCTTCATACAGCAAAACTGTCAAATAATTAAAACATTTTGGATAGTAGAAAGAAAACTGCTTACTCACTTTCCTCAGTTTTAGGACAGGAGCAGATGACAATTTATTTGGATAAGAGTGGGGTGGGAGAGGTTGAGAGACCAATAAGCCTCCRGAGTGCAACTTACATTCCCACGTTATTTGATTAATAATTAAGGTAGTTTCTTATACTAAACCAATTTCCCCTGAATATACTTTACTATTTCCTTCTATTTACTGCTTTCACGCCTGCTTTCTCTCACAGATTCTATGTGAGAATGATGGATGATTCTATGATTGTTGTTGTTTTTCAACTCAGTCATTAAAACCCAGGTTATAGGTCTGTTGAAATGTAGAAATTATAGGGTATTCTTTCCCTTCTACAGATACCCATTTTATTCTATCTTATTTGTATTACCAATCAATATGGAGTGAAGTTCATTTTGCATCTCCCATTTCTCTGCTCTGAGGGCAAAATCTTTGAAATCCCCCTGCAGACTTAAGGGCTGTGAAGATCAAGGGGTTTCTCTGCAGTCCTGCAAAGTTCTTCAGTGATGTTTTAGGAGAGAGGAATAATCTACACTGTGAAAACACCAAAGCTGCTGCAAAGGCAAGCTAAAGGTTGAAAACCTTAGATATCCCAATCCCTAAGGATTTCCTTTCAACTCACTTTGGATCTTTTAAATCTGTGAGATATGGACGAGGCTTCCTTCTGCTAGAATTTGGTGAGTGGTGGCATTTCTGCCTTGTTCACTGCAGTTACAGCTGCCAAGAAAAAAGAGTAAAAAGAGATTTTATCCATAATTYCAAAGTGAAAAGGTTTACAAACACAGATTTTGAATGAACCTTGGAGGTTTGTTTGGAAGCTCTTTCCTCTTTTCCTGACAGGGATGAACAGCTTTCACTCCATTAACTCTATCTCCCTTGGGTTCTCTGTTCAAGTTAGAAAGAAAGTTCTCAAAGAACTTGGAGGGCACATTTGGGACTCATGTACAACACAACAGTGGTTTGTTTGCAGCAGCTTAATTTAAATTGGATTTCACATCAATTCGTTGAACAGCTGAGGAACCCCGTGTGGACACACTTATTTGCCTTAAGAGTTGTCTAAATTCAGTTCCTAATTGATTTAAGCTSCACTGATCAGATTTAAATATATACTTAAAAGGTCAACACAAACTTTTGCATTGATTTAATGAAATGATATTGAAAGCAATGCTTGAGTAAACTGGTGCAGCTCTGTGTAAAAGCTGTCCAAACTACTGTAATATGGATTGTTAAAAAGTGGAGAAATGTTTCTTCCCCTTGAAGTTGGCAAATTCAATCTCTTGATGGAATGCTAGATAGAAGCTTAAGGATCTTTCCTCAGATGGAGTCACAGATTGATTTTATCATTAGATATTAAAAAAAATGCCTAATTCAGCAATAGGCACTTGTTATGCCTTCCTTTAATGGTGCTGATCTAAACCCTACATATATACACTTTAGCTCAAAATCACAAATATTCCTTATTCAGTATGAAATTTTAAAATTCAGGAATGTTTTTAAAATCGTGATCTTTAAAAGATTATCTGGAAAGAAAAGACCTTTAAAAATCAGAGAAATAACAGCATGAAAGGATCACTTATGTCAGGAACTATTTCACTATTTAACAGGTGAAGATATCCATCAGAAATTAAGCCTCATTTGTGCTGAGTGGTTGAATTGCTCAGGAATCAGTTTGTTGGTATGTGAAATATTTACTATGTATATCTGGGCAGGTTCCCAGGAATTCTGATGAAACACATTAATGCACAAAAAGTAACATCTTTTTCTCATAAGACTTGTGAAATCATAAGCTTTGCTTCTCTCAGTATCTGCTACAGACTTTCAAAAAACTAGCTGAATTGTCCATAGAAATGTATCTAGAATAACTATTAGGAAGGTCATTTTTGGGTAAAAAAGTTATTTCTGTTCAGGAAAGCTACTGTTACAGTCATTAATATCCAAAATAAAACATACTTTTATTAAAATAATGTTTTTCTTCACCCTATGTAGAAATTGACTTTTTCTTATAGAAAGGTGAGAAACCACATGTTGGTTTAAACAATTTCAGATGACCAAAARAGAAGAGTGATACTGGGATCACTCCAAAAAGTGCATTAACTTAGAAGTCAATAACTTCAAGAACATTTGGCTGGGAATTATTTGAGTGTGTTCTTTGAATAAGAGCGATATTTACTAAAATAATTTATTTAGACAATTCAGCTATGGATTCCTATATCTGTGGAACAACCAAAATAATGGTGCTAAGGTAGAAGAGACTTCCATTTGCTATCTAACAGTYCTGGGTTCCCATCTCTAATATGAGATCTGGGTTTGCTATGTAGAATTATTGATCTTYGTGACAAATACAAGCAAATGAAGATCTAAGTGTTACAATATGCAAGGAAAAGAAAGACATAAAAAGCAGGTTTACACCAACAAGAAAAGTTTCAAACAAGTATAGGCCACGTTCCTTGTAGCTGAGGAGCTACATAAAAAAAACAGCCAAAATAAAACTTCAGTGAGAACCAGTATGAACTATGCTATATTAAAAACCTAATACTGAAGGCCATGAAAGCTCAAGAGTTTACATGAGCAGCCTATAAAATGCTAATGTAACTAACACCAGGGAACTCTGTAGAAACCATCCCTCTGTAAATTCAAAAGTATATTAAAAAAAAATATTTCCAGGACAAGAAATAATACATGTCTACAAATTWGCAAAGTTAAATTTGTTTCTCTCTTCATGATTCACAGTCATGTGCCACCAAGATATACATGTAACTTTCAAGGATATGTTTCTTTGAGATGAGAGTCTTTTGTCCCACCTGATAAAAACTGCCTCTGAGTTTAAGTTCAGGGAATCTGAACATGAGTAGTACAAATGTGATTCCATCCTCTAAACATTATAGTTATGAAGTGGACTCCTCACGCATCTGAAAGATGGACTTGCATAGACTGGCTGTGAACAACAGTATATTTCTATTATTTTTTAACAGATGATTRTAGCAGTATTTTGCATGCCTTATTCATATTACATGGAAAAGAGTAGGTGTGCAAGCCAGAGTATGTATCTGTGAGCTGGCTTTGAATTTGTATTGGGACATTTCAACTTCTGAATGGTCATGGAAAGAGTATATAAAAGAGGTAACATTTTTTTATTATTATTTCTTTTTTATTATTTTTTAAATTCACTATGAGGCATGGAAAACAGACTTAAAGCTGTCAAGGGTCAAATCTTCCCTTTTTTCCCCAAGAAGATACAAACTGCCCATGTAACAAGGGGATGAAGTGTTTCTCCCTGAACACTGCATGCATTAGGCTAAACCCATTGCATTATCTATTTTAACTAAAATTGCAAAATAAGTGAAGAAAGCCTCTTTTTATTGTAACATTGATCATTTTAATTAAAAAGGGAATTGTGGCTTCTACCATTAGCACTAGGACATTTATAAAGATGTACAAGAAAGACCTTGCATTGTCAGGGAATGGGTGTTTTGTTCTGCCCCACATGCAAAAGTTCATRGAGTCTGTTGTCCCATTACACTTGACCAGCACAGCCACAGCCCCAAGGAGAGTGATCCTTCTAGTAAAGGGGTGGCCAGATCAGGTAGGAGAATTTTTTTCCATTATTTGAATGCATCAATAAAACTTAATGTTTCAAATACTGGTTAGAATAAGAAAGAAAACATCAGTCACTTGCCTCAAGTTTGGAATTCATGGGAGCAAAAGTCCTTTACTAACAACTAAAACATTGCTGGGATAACWCTGGAAACACTTGTTCCTGTTTCCACAGGCTCATCAATACTTCAGCAGGCCTTCTTATGAAGACCAGCTGACTGTATGATACGGAATAGCAGCCTGGACAGAAATCATCATTACGGTCAGAGACTGGAACACACCAGTTCAAGACCAGTCTAATCTCAGCTATTTACTTAGGAGATTTTACACCTGGGAGCAGTGAAAAGGATGCTTAAAAAAGGATAATATTACAGTTATAAAATAAATTGCAATTCATATTGTTAACTTTTGTTAATCCAGTCATCTTCTGCCTAAAATGTTACTCTTTTTCTAAAATGTGTTTATTGCATAAAAAAGCTAAAAATAATCAACTTCTTCCTTGTCCAGATTTTTATAATAAAAAATGTTTTTAATCTTCTGGTTTGTGTAACTATTTCAAAGTTGGTGGAAGAGGAGGTGATACTGCAACAATAATTTTCAARAATTCCTCTATTTTGCAGCAAAATAATACTCTATTGAAAAAGTACACTTAATAAAGAAGCTAAGGCAAATTGCTGTTCCTTGATGCTGGTGATGTCTGAAAACTTCCTGAAACAGGTTAAGTATTATCATCAGTCCAGCCACCTCCAGATAAAAATGAAATAATGATTTGTGTGAAAGTATGTTACAAGAGACTGAATGGAAAATCCTGAAAACAGAGCAAAATACTGACATGACTGACTTGAGAAGATAGAGGAAATAATGAATTCAAAACAAGCAATAGAAATTATCCATCACTGTGCACTCAGTTTGAAATTGCTCTGATTTAGACATATCTCTTGAATTAATTACTGAAGAAAGGAATGTACCTGTTTGAATTGAAAAGGGAAGTGTGCAGAAAAACTCATGGTGTGTGTACATAGCTCACAACCCTTCTTCTCCACGTGAGGAACAATGTTTCACAGAGTCATCCTTCTGGTTATTGTTTGGGTTGGAACAAGCTGCCTGCATCAGACTTTCCCCCAAAATTTTCCAGGACAAATCCAGGTTATGTGTCCTGTAAAAGGTCACTGCTCCTTTTAACTGCACTCTGGCATGCGGATCCTCAAACATACAGTCTGGAGCAAGCTTTCCAATGGAAATGTTCTGAAGATAGCACGTAACAGGATAAAAACATCTCTCCCAATAAGTATATTCCTTATCTGTTAAATATATTGTAGTTGGATCAATACAAGTGTACCAAGTGTGATAGGAAAAACTTGGGAGGTACACAAGATTTGTTTTGTGCCTGTTAGATTTCAAATGTAAACCAAGAGCAGACAATGAGGATTTTAGGGAAAGATCTTTACTGTTGAGATCGTTAAAGTGATCAAATGTAGCAGAACACAGACAAGGATGGGCCTTTCCTGAAACACCAGATCCTGAATCCAGAATGTCACCCAAAAGGCAACACCGATTCACAGAATTACTCGGTTCTCTCCCTTGCATTTACTCTTCAAGTTTGTATTTTCTCTTTCACTTTGTATTGGCATGAGTAGTCTGTGATCAAAGCCAGATGATTCAAGGAATAAAGGGAAGACTTAGATAATGTCTGGTCAATGCTTGTGTCTGTACAGTTGCTTATTTTAAGTGAACAAACATGATGGCAAAAAGAGGGGCAGGCAGGGCAAGTCCTGGTGTAGTATGGATCGAAGTCCAGAGGAGTTACTTTGTGGCCCCTTTTGTGTCACTAACTTTTTTAACACACTTAGATTATATACACTAGTACACTAAGTACTAGGGGGAAAAAGAATAAAAAGGAGGTGGCACTATCAGAAGRCTTCATTTTCCTTTTTATGTTTGTACAGATACAAGATCTTTTCTACCAGAGGAGAGTCATGTAAACACATACATCTCTTCATTGCTCATTTTCTTTCTTTCCTCTCGGATTCTTTGTCCTTCTTGCTAAACTTTGAACGGCCCTGTTGTGCAGCTCTGGGGACTCTGAGAAATGCAAATTCATTTCACAGCTGTAGACATTTTTACAGAAGTACTGTCACAGTTTCACTGTCAAGGCTACACTGAACACAGAGCAGGTTCATCAGATGCATAAAGTTGCTCCTTAGCCTCCCTATAATGCCTGTTTGGGGGCAGGGGCTGGGGAAAAARGTGCATAGATTTTTGATGATGGGGTGGTTAACAGCTGGAGCAGATGACTGAAAGAAGCCATTCTCCTTCTCCCTCTCCCAACCTTATCCTTCTCCCTCTACCAGCCTTCTGATCAAGGCTTGACGCCTTACTGAGGGATCTGTTGCTGTCACATGTGAACTATTGGGCTCAGCACAAAACTGAGGAGGTGAAATGCAATGGCTGTTAAAGGAAGGTGCTCAAACTACTTGATCAAAAGTGTCCTCCCTCCCACCCTTTCAGTCAGTGTCTTTATTAACAGAATGTAGGCAATATTGTGGAGGATTTCAACTCAGTGTTCTATTAACTTTTGAATCATTACAAATGGAGTCCTTAAGAAATGTGGCATTTGGTGCAATTCTTCTCTCAAACAAGCTTAAAGAAACAGTTTATCAGTCTTCTAATTTATTATTAATGTTCACTAGAATTTCAAAGAGTTGCTCACTAGATGAAAATAGCTTTTATATCTAATTACTGAGATTAATTTGCAGCTACCAGTTTATTTGGATTTTAAGTTTGTATTACAATCCTGGTTTCCATTAATTGCTATATTTGTTCAATTTTATATCTCTAAAAACCTAAGTTAGAATGGTACATTTGGGTTCAAAACTCATAGTTCACAGTTTTAAGCTTCAAGAGTAACAATCACATCTTCCAGATAGCACATTCTCACCTTTTTTTGCAAAGGCACTTCTCAGGTGAGAATCACAGAATGCTGTCTCCTGAAAAAGCCTCATACTGCAGGGAAATGATACCATAAATGTGGGAAAAAAAAAAAAAACCCTGAAGATAGAGGCAAAGTTAAGGCTACTTGGCAGTGGCTTACAGTAAAATACATTACAAAGATAATGCAGTTATTCAAACCCCAAGAATTATAAACCCTGGAAGTTCTAGGGTAAAATTAAATGTAACAAGGAACAAAGCACAAAAAAATGAAGTGTCAAATATCTAAACAATCTTAATTATAGTTGGAAAAAATGTCTTTTAAATCTCTAACTTGYTAGAAGTCACAATGTTTGTTTGCCTAATATGTGATAATCGTATTTAGATATTAATAATTGTGTTTACATTGATATTATTAATTGTGCTTTTAAAGATGAATTGATACCTTTCTACTTCATGGTTTTTAACTGAAAGTTCATGAGGAACCTCTCTCTAGTCTGCAGGGAAGAACAAAAAAAACACAAGCCTTTAAAAATTTCTTAATCATCTCCAAGTCCACAAATGTAGAACTATCTCAGTTCATACTGCATGGTTTTGCCTGGTTACAGTCACCACAGTAACACCCATGTAGCTGTTAAATAGCTCATCTTTTGGAAAAAAAAAGAGGGTAAAGCATAAATTAGAAAGCAATATACATACCAGATACTGCAATGCATCACAGGAGCCTCAGCGGCACTACATGGAATCT
Source organism: Malurus melanocephalus (assembly GCF_030028575.1). NCBI lineage: Eukaryota > Metazoa > Chordata > Aves > Passeriformes > Maluridae > Malurus > Malurus melanocephalus. The sequence continues at coordinate 3,826,427 of NW_026623249.1, read as the reverse complement.
GACAACAGGTCGGTGCAACAAGCACACCAGAGGCTACAGCTTTTGGCTCCAGACTGGTACCTCTGCAAGTCCAGAGGGCCAAGAGTCAAAAGGACAGTTGGAGATTGAGGCCTYCGTGACAAGAGCAGATGCATGAGCATGTGAGGACTGGAGATTCCTGAGCAGTGAGTAGGGCTGTGCCTCTCTGTCCCTCTGAGGACAGGAAGCCGTGAGCAACTGGGCTGATGGACCACAGGCACAGTGTGTGAGGAGCCAGCCAGACCAGGCTCCACAGCACAACTCTTGTAATCCCTGATGCCATATCAAACCTTGTCTATCCAAGAAGAATGTTAAAATTGTTACGCAGAACTTGATGACACATTAGAACAACAGCGCAGAAATGCTAACACAAACTTCACAGAGGCCACCCAATAGAAATGGTCAGTCTGCCAGGAGGTGGTAAGGAAACGTGTTTCTAGGTAATACCAGGAACACCAGGTTTTGCAGCCTGAACAATGTCTGCAGAAAAAGCTTAAATTCAACCCCTTGGTGTGCCATTAACAGCTGTGCTTTCTGTGAATGACTCTAATATTTGCTGTGTGTTCATGACAGAGGTGTAATACTATTAATTACAGAGGTGCTGCCTGTAGCTCCTGTAGGCAAAATAGATGTGTGTTACACTCTCTGTGCCCTTTAAACTGAAAGAGCAAAGTATATCATCCCCAAACCTAAAGCACTACCGGAGTAAAATATTCACATGATAAGAGATTACCTGACATCTGCAAACTATTTCCTGGTACAAGAGCCGGATCACGTAATCTTAACTTGGATCAATGGCCATTAATCTCCCAAAGGCACACAGAGGCAAAACCCTTGCTCTGCTGGGAATAAAAAGAAGCTGAGCCTCTCTCCCCCTCACACAATATTGTTCATATTGGTCTGATTTACTCACAGAAAAACCCACAATGAGCTATTTCCTGGGAAAGAACTGCACTTCTAAAAGTTTTTGCTGAAATGCCAACTTTTCCTAGTTGAACCACAGACTGAAAGTTCTCAGCCTGTGCTGCATTGATATTTCTGCCTGAATTCYGAAAAACAGAGAATCTTTTAAAAAGCCACAGGCTCTTTATGGCCTTGGGAGGAAAGAAACCCAATCTAAAGGTTTAACCAATGTCAGTTCTGGCCCACCACAGCATGTCTGAGACCAGCATTTGCAAAAAGCTCCCAAACCAAGACTCCGCATTGCTTCTGCAGTGCTGTTTCCCCAGCATCACCATGGAAGGAACACACTGAAGCCTACAGCAGACATTCTCACTTCTGGGTCCAGAAMCAACTTGCTTCTTAGCTTTTTCTTTGTTCAAAAATCTCAACAGCAGGCCTACCCAGACAGGAATAATTCTTTTTTCTTTGCCATTATTAATGGGTTACTCTGTCATGGTTGTTAAAAAGGCRTAAGTGGTATGAGTCAGCAAGTGAAGGTAACACACACGTGAAGGAGCTGGAAATTCTTCCTTGTTCCTTTCTGTCCGTCTTCTGAAAAGCTTGGTTTTGGTTAGCCAAATACTGGATGATGCTTCAGAGAAACAACCAGGTAGGCTGAGGCATAAGCTGTCCCAGGAAGATGGGTACATTGCTCCACTTGCTGCTAGGGAAGAAGGCTCAGAGCAGCCAGGCAGTTGAGGCAGCAAGCCAAACTCAGAAGGAGAAAGGAGCTGAAATTGAGTCTCTCATTGAGCCCATGGTGACTCACTGTCCATTTCAATTATAAACTCTGCTTTAAAATGTAATTTATTTTTATCTGTTAAATACAGTGAATTTTATAGATCCACTCCCAGAGCCAGTGTCACGACAGTGTCCAAATGATGATTTTTAATCAAGCAGAGACTGTGTACACATGTAGGGTGCATATTTAACAGATGTGCTGTAATGATGTCAGAATTATAAACTTAAAAGTACTTCAGATTGCATACCAATAAAGAGATGCCTRTATAGGCTTTTGGAAAACTCAGCTTAAAACAAATCTAAACCTATCAATTTATGTCAGTGCAGAATTTTGTTGTCCAATTACATAAAGTATTAAGTATCTCATCATAATTCAAATGTTTTTGTCATTTGTCTCATACAGACTTTTTCCTAAGTTTAACCCTAACTCTTTTCATCTTAYAGTAATTCTTCTGGCGGTAATTACTCAATTTCCACAGCAGTAATTTGGATAGCATAAGAGCATGTAACCTCAGCCTTGCTCCCTCCATCATAATGAAGATTTTGCCTTGAAACATACTTTATTCCCTTCACATTATTTAAAATGACACATGATCAATAACATGAAACTGCATAAAACTTTCTCATATGATAATTCTATTGATTTTTAAAAGAAATAATGAAACAAACTGCTAAGACCAAGTTCAACAATACAATCTCTTTTGGTTTACAAACTGCTAAGACCAAGTTCATCAATACCATCTCTTTTGGTTTACAAACTGCTAAGACCAAGTTCATCAATACAATCTCTTTTGGTTTCTTCCTACTAAGTAGGACAAATCAATCAGGGTTATGAAACAGGATAACCTGTTTTCTGGAGCTATTGCACCATTCTGACAACATACTGAATAGCCAGTTTATGCCCCATTGTTCTCTTGTTGCTCTCCCATCCCCTGCACACATCTCGCAACTCCAAATCACAACCTTTTACTGATTCTTCTCTTACTGCATTGTACAGTCCCCAAACCATCCATCTCCATTCTCTKTACTGTGCTACCTCAGTTTGCTACTTCGTACACCATCATGTTCCTTTGCAAAGTAATGAATGTAATTTTAGGAAAGACATACTGTATTTTTCCACATACAGATAAAATGCCAAATTGTGTTAAATGTCACAAATCTGCAAATTGGGACCTCTGTTCAGACTGTATTTAACTAYAGGACTTTACTAGTTCTCTGCAAAGTAAAGCAGTCTCCTGGTAGAAAGTGAAATGGGAAAGCCAAAACCTCTCAGGGTTCCTCTGGAAGCAAAGCAGCTTCTCCATAGGGATGGCTGACTCATTTTCTCTCATACTCTGATCCCCTTAAGACCTGTGCCATATGAAATCAAATCTCTCCCCACGTGAACTTGCGTATTCCTCAATTTCTCTTTCACTCCCCATGATCCCACTAAGGTCTTCATCAAGCAGCTGTCGACTTGTACCACCACTGAGAGCTGCTCCTGCACCCAAGTGGTTGGAGCAAGGAATCTCTTCTGTGGCAGAGGCAGACTAACTCTGGCAGGATGGGATCAGTAACCAGGGAGATACACTACAGGTATATACTGTGCCTGCAGCCAGAAAACCAAGCTCTTTAGAGATTTTTGATGAAAGTCATGTAAAATATCCAAGGATTTGGTTGCTTGCAAGGGACATTGCAAGCATGTGTGTAGGTCACAGATTATTCATCTCTGCAACAAGTGAAAAAAAACCTTCAAAAATATAGGTTCATAAGATGCAGATTTAATGCCTTCTGCAAAATGAACCCTTTATGTGGAGTAAGAGATTYAAAACAGCAGCAGTTTATGCTGAAAAAATGGCTGAACACAGTGGAAGCATTACAGAATACAGAACAGAGGGAAGAATGACAGAATACCCATGGCCTAAATTAGACACACTCAACATGGTGGGGTTCAGCAGCCCTAGCAGATCCATTACTTTCCACTCAGGAAAGTCACAAACACTTCTYTACTAACAGAAACATTCATCTGCAGCATTCCTAAGATCTATTGGTGTTTACAAATTGCAGGATTTTCCTGAGAAGAGCAGGAATTACTGTGTGTCTACATTTGACAATGTTTCAAGTCCAAGACAAGTCACACACAATTTATCTCCCYGAAAAATAAAGCTGGTTTTGGAGGTATGTGTATATCTATCCCACAGCATGCAACTTGATGGCCTGAGAAATTACTTTCTACAAATTATTTTATTTTAAAAATAGTTTTTATGTATGCATTTTAAAGGCTTATTTACAGTAAGTACAATTATTAACTCTGTTAGATGCATGGGCAGATGTGCAGATCAGCCCACACATGTATCTCTCAGATTAATGTTATTTTAAGCTGCTTACATAGTTCCAAAATCCCCAAGATTTGGCCCAGTTGATATGGCTCTAACAGGTGTAATTGGAACAACAAATGTAYTACAGATCACAGCAACATCCAAAGTATTCATCAGGTCTGTGTTCATACTTAGGAAACCTTCCATATAACATTTTAGGCTGTAGCTATCACTGSAACACAGGAGTATTTAACAAGCACTGCCATCAGAGATTAGCAGATTCTCTCAAATAAGTGAAACTTGATACACTAAACCCTTTAAAAGCATTTATTTTTGTCATGTTTAGAAAATAAAATTATGTCATGCCTTGGCTGGCTTTCAGGTGCCAAAATTCAAACCCCAGTACATGCACCCAGCTCACATTAAATGCAATAGGAGACAAGAGACACTGCCCACTTGGCTTTTCCTAAGTGAAATAAAACACAGAAAAAACAAAAAATGGAACAACAAAAAAAAAGGTGTAGATTTTGCTAGAGGTTACATAGCAACAGAACAAGAGGTCAAACTCCAGAGCCCTGACCACCTTCCCTGCATGCTTCTGGCTACATTCACTGTGTGGAATTAGGCCAAACCAGGGTAGAGGCAGTGACGTTGATAAGAAAGTAAAATGGATTAGGAAGCAGTGACATAGTGGTCAAAAATAGACAATCTAGGAAGAGAAGAGAAAGAAAATTTAGAGTAACAGATGAAGAATACTGAAAGCTACCATAAGAAAGGAAGTAAGGTGATGCAACAGCAAGTGTAAATAACAGGAGATGCTCTGATGAGAGGCATTTTTCAGACATCTTAAATAGCTGATTGTCAAAATATTTCCAGTAAACACACAGATGCTGTGCTTGCCTCTAGTAGGTGTATTTACTATAGCATACAATGGTCTGGGTGGTAGGCTGATGCTGAGGGTAGAAAACTCTTCTCTTTACTCCTCATCCAGCCTAGCCCCTAATCAATTTCCAGCTACCTCAAAAATATTATCAGAGCACTTGGCAAAACCCACAACTCAGCTCTTAGCATGCCCTTAGAGTTCAGAAAAGAATTACTTTAAGTTCCACTAAACTCCTTATAGAAGCTATATGGACCTGACACTCGCCATACGGTACTCTTCAAAAGCACACTGCTGAAGTTGCTGGCACTTAGAGCATATAGCAAGCATAAACCAAAAAGGTGCTGTGACTGTCCCAGAATTGGACACCTCACACCTGGTGACAACCAACAGCTCACCAGGGGAGTCCAGCATAATCAACATGGCCCTGCTTTCAAGGGTAGAGAGGGACTCAGAACAGGAAACAGGAATGGACCTTTGGGACAAAAGGACAAGACTGTGGAAGACGGCAAGAATCGGAGCCCTATTTGTCCTTTTTGAAAGTACCAAACACTCCAATAAGCTGAAAGACCAGACAAGGTGTTTTACCCGGCTGGCCTATTTTGCATATGCCTGAACACAGCCTAAATACATCCTTATCCTTAAAATACTAAAAGAATCCTCCACTGGCTTCAGATACAACCACCTCTCCATCAAATTAATCTTCCTGATTACCAAACTTTCTCCTTACCTGGTTCTATAAAATTAAAGTTGACACTTTCTTATCCCAAACCAGCATTTATAAAACTTCATTTTAAAAGTCTGACTCTTGGGAAACTACTAATAAAGGGGGAAAATCGGGGCCTCAGTCTCAACAGTTGTACCCATGCATCTGGTGGCACTGACAAAATTCAAACTCCGAAAGGGCCCCAGAACACATGGATCCACACAGCAGAGGCATGATTTCACCCCCATGTTCTCTAACAGTTCAACATCAGCACAAATCAGAAGAAAAATGCACACAAAAAAGGTTGCTTTGCTTTTTCATTCCTCAGTACCCAAGTCTTTTGCATTCCACTGCCCTGCCCCAGTCTTGGAAACAGTCATCAACTTTCCATGCCCTCCATCTCCTAACAACTACAGCCAGCTACAGGGACCTGCATCCCTGCAGGACTGTGTCTCCCAAGGAGGGTGGAAGAGGCAGAGAAGGGGCATCATGAGCTGCGGCCACAGATCTGCTCAATGTGGTAAATCTCCTTGGGACAGTCAGCAGACAAGACAAGAGGCGCATCCTCTGTTATCACAACATCATCCTCAATGCGCACACCAATGCCACGAAACCTCTCTGGAGCACTCGCATCATTCTCAGGGATATAAATGCCTGAAAGAAGAAAGGGAATTAAAACACACAATACTTTCCAGATCACCACCTTTCACTGCACCACCAGGAGAGCAGAACTGGATTTTCAGCAACATAAAGTGAGTTTGATCCTGAGAATTTTCAATATGGCTAGCTATTCTCTTTCCCCTCCCTTATGGCTGTTGGTAGGCAAAGAAAGGAAAGTGTCCCTCTGTTCCTACAGATATTAGCACATTAATAGAAACTTCCATAGTTACACCTGGCCTTTTCACACTTCTTGCTCTCAATGTTGCATTCACAATGATGATTTTAACAATGTTCTGAATAGAGAGAGAGAAGGAAGCATTAAATACCATTTCCAGCTGACAGCTCYAAATCTAGTGACAAGCAGAAAGAAAGCCGAAAGCAAGCAGAAAGAAAACAGAAAGAAAGGAGAAAGAAAGCAGAAAGAAAGATTCATCATATTATGCCTAATTTGCAAAGCTAAGTTTGTAAATCTCTGAAATTGCAGACTCCAATGCTTGAGACACACTACCAGTGACTGGTAGAAGTTCAGTGGCAGAATGCAGCACAAGTGAATCAACCCTGCTTTTCTGCACTGCAGTTCACCTGTGCCGCACAGCCTGAGCTCCACACTACTCTGCTTCCTGAGTTTACTCCCACTATGTGTTACCTTGGATATGTTTGGGAAAGAAATGGGGATTTCTGATACTGTAATGACTTTGGAAGGTGAATAACTTAAGGCTTTCCAAGACTGCTATAATTGCCAGTTTCACTGGAAAGGACCTGAATGCTTTCATCTGCAGGACCAATTAATTACTAAAAGGCAATACTGTTATCCTCAGTGTTGCATGTTTCTGTTCTGGCTGCTGACTGTTTTTACCTGGTTCAATAGTTATCACCATGCCTGGCTGGAACKGGAGCGATCGGGATATATCTGGGGTATCATGAACATCCATGCCCAGGTAATGCCCCACATGGTGTGGGCAGTACTTTCGAACAGCCTACAAGAAGACAGAACCAGAGTCACAGAGGCAGTTACACATAGCCCAACTTGATCCAATACAAAAGATAGGGAAAAGAGACACAATAGTTATGTGCTTAACTAGCAGTCTGTTGTGGGTTAAGGTTTCTCCTTTTGTTTCCTTTCTTGGGGAAATTTTCTTTCCCATTTTGTTGCTGGGATACACTGATTGCCAGGTCATCCTTTTGATGGCTGGGTGATTGACAAAGACAAAAGAACCTAGCCCCACCCAAAGGATCTCCCTGGGCATTCCTCCTGCCTGGCAGTTTTTTTTTTTCCCCTCTCTTTGGAGAGAGGGAAGTTCTTGCGGGRGTTTTGGGCTCAGGGRGGGGGKGYGTGKGGGGGGGGGGGGGCGTAGCTTCACTTCCTGCCCTGCTTGGCTCGGGGAGGACAGTTGACCTGCTGCCAGCGGGGGAGAGTTCGCCTGCTGCTTTCTGCAGAGCTCGGCATCTCTGTCCGTTGGTTCCTGTTTGCTGCACTGTGATCTTCTGCCCCTGTGCCGTGCCAGGGACCCCTGAGATTCCAGCTGCAGTGGTTGAGTTCTGCTGCATCCCGTCTGCAGCTGTGGGATTCTGCTCTTCTCTTTGCTCGTCTGCCCGTTCTGGGGTTTCTTGCTGTCCAGAGGAGCACCAAGATCGGCGTTTCCGTGGTGAGTTTGCAGAGGAACTTTTCTCCATCCACCTCTGCCGGTTTGTGTCCRCCATTGGCCACGCAGGAGTTCTGAACCRGCCGGGACCCGCGCTACAGTGTCCCTTGCAGCAGCCGGGGAATCATCRCACCCRCCCTGCCCGGCCGGGAGCCAACAGCGCCCCTGCCGACTGGGACYGTAACTGCACCAAAGGGGAGGGTGTATCTCTGTGTGAGGCTGTCACTGGGTTTGGGACTGGGTTGGYTGTTGCTATTGTTGTTGTTACTTGCTTCRCCTTGTTATACATATTAGTAAAAACTGTTATTCCCTTTTACCCATATTCTTCCCTGAAAGCCTGTGATTTTCAAAGCTGTAATAATTCAGAGGGAAAGGGGGGTCATATCCACCACGCCAAGGGGGGTCCTGGCCTTCATTGGCAAGCACCTGTCTTTCAAACCAAGACAYAGTCTTACTGCTATGACTAGGTTACCAGAACTGGATGGGCCTTAAACTGCTCCAGTAGCAGGTGCCTATTATGAGCACATTGCAAATTACCTTTCCCCSTCACTGAAAAGAACAGCCCAAACCCATCACCATCTGAGCATGCCAGGCAAGATGTCAATTTGTAACTCACTGAGCTTTGGTGCCCCAATCTTTTCCCTCCCTTAAACGTCGAAGCCCTGCATGACTCCCATCAGCAGACCCTGACAACTGACAGCAGTGGATACAGCTGCTTTGGGCTGTGGCAAAGTCTTCAGCCTCCTTTGCAGAGCAAAGCAAATGCTGTGCCAATTTCATTCAGTGGCTACGGTATGATTTTAATCCACCTCCACAGGGCATGGACACCGCCTTCCCCCGTACCATCCTAACTTCCGTCCCTCCCTCCAGAGCAGGAACCAGCGAGAACTCCTCCCTGCCTCACGCTGCTCATTGCCAGGGGACAGAGCTGCAGGTGCTGCTCCTGTCTGGCTGTGCTGCCACCTGCTGGGATAATCCGGCATGACACCCTCTGTCCACCAGTGACAGCCGGAGCTGCCATGGCACCGGCACCGCAGGACAACTAAATCTGGCAGGAACCTGTCCGGCTGCCAAAAGTGGTAATGCCGTCACCTGGTTCCGCCATCTTTGCAGTATTGTCATCAGCAGTCATGCAGCTTTGCAGGGAGAGTCACCGGATAAAATTCTCTAACTGCAAATCAATCCTTTTCATATGCAGGTTCAGCTCTAAGGCAGACCAGTTTCCCAGTCTTGTTCACCAGGCAGCTCTGTGAGTACTAACACAAAAAAACTGCAGAAGAGGCAGCAGGTGGAATGACTGACAATAGGCTGCATCTTTTGGTGGCACTGCAAAATGCTGCAGAAGAGGCAGCAGGTGGAATGACTGACAATAGGTTGCACCTTTTGGTGGCACTGCAGATTTATGCGATGTTAAGCAATTCACAAAACTACAAATAACTGCCTGAAGCCAGCCCTGAACCTGGAATCTTGAGCTAATGCTCATGTCCCTGTAGTTCCTTGAGACAATGSTCTAAAGCTGTTTCACTGGCAAGTAGTGCAGAGCAATAGGAATGAATCTGCAAAGTGAAATAGCCAAGGAGCTAATATTCACACTAGGTGCATACATGATGGGGGGTTACATCAAACCAAACTATGCATGAAATGGTTGAATCACAGGTGGATTTACCCAAGTCTCATAGAAATTCATTCCTCTACTGAAACTAGCCCACAAAATGAACCGAAGCAGCGTGTGTCAACAATTAGAATGCTTGAAAGCACAAACTAAAGCCAGTAACACTACCCAAGGATAAAACAATCAGGATTAAAAGGCTAAACTAGAGTAAAAAAAAGTACCTTGAAGAAATGGCTGTCAGTGATGGTGCCCTCCAGGACACCCAAGTCTTTCAGTTTCTGTCCAATAAGGCTTAGCATGAGGCTGTAGATATTATCCAGACTCATGCCTGGGGARCAGAGGCTCAAGCAGGACTTCTGGATATCCAGGACAGCTTGATAAAGTTCTGCTTGGGGTTTAGTGAACCTGAAGACCATTGAGAAAAGGAACATCTCACAAATAAATCTCTACCCAAAACTTATTTTGGGGGCAGATTTAGTTCAAGGATGGAGCAGGGGAAAAGCAGAAAACAAAGCAACTGTCTCCTTGTATGAAGGGCCAGACAAAGCACCACTGGAACGCGCCCTTCAAAACACTGTATAGAGTTTCTCAGCTGAGAACATAAACTTCAAGCAAAGCAAGGCAAAGCTACAGCCCCAAAAAGAATGCTCTTGAGTCAAAACATACAGGAATCAAACAAAAATACAGTGACATCACACCAGCAAATTCATAACTGGCAAAGCTATGTACACATCAATTGAAACTCTTTGTTTTTTTACATACAACTGAGGTCAGCCACAGCTGAATGTACAAAAGCCTTCTCTGCATTTTAAGCATGCTGTAATAGCTGAAAATAGCAATAATCACACATATTCATGCAGTAATTAATGAGGCAGTGGGGAATACAGCTGAACGATTACTTTATATAATTTGATTACTCTGAAGCACCACAGAATGGGACATGGTAAAACTATGATTAAACACACACTCAATCCATCAATTTAAGAACGTAAGAAAAAAGTTAAAAAGAACCTATTGTAACATACCTTCCATTGACAGGCCAGGTACGAGTGATGTCACTCACATAGCAAGAAAACTCACATCCACCATCTAGCAGGACCAGTTCACCATCCTGGAGAATAACAGGAAAGAATGTTCTGTGGGTCAGTCCAGCTATTAATTGACTTTTCTGTCTGAGAGCAAGAAAGGAGGTTATGCTTCTACTTTCACAAAGCAGCTGCAGAAATGTGAATTCCTTTTGTAGAGTAATACCTCGGGTACTACTGTTTATGATTAGGCTATTCCAGCTAGACTGTTTCTCTGCAATGTAGTCTCTGGCTGTTATACTTACCTACTGTCTGAACTTTTACTACGCTGATTTTCAAATATTTTGGAGTAAAAAAAAAGATATTCACTTGGAACTATTCTGCTCTCTGAGACATGAATCCCATTCACTCCTGGATCACTTACTCCACCAAAAATTATACCTATGACTCCTTTCACTAGACGTTCTCTGCTACAATGACTGAGACTGAGGGAGTCTGCAACAAAAACATATGATTTCTGAACTCCTCACAGGATCACTAACAGCTATAAATTTAACTTTCTCATAGGATATGAAGACCGCGGAAAATCACTTTATCTCACAAAATGTGACAGTGAAATCACTCTTGTAAGCTTGCAGGACCTTCCCCTTTCTCTTCAAGGACTTGACTGCTCTAACATCTTTCTGAATCTATCTGGTGATGAAGAAAAAGCTCTTCTATGTGACTCCAATTCACTTTAGCAAAATTGTTCCATATCAATTAAATCACTGACTACACATCTCCCAAAAAGTCACACAGAAGAAAGACAAAGGAAAAAAAACACTGCCTTGCTTTCCGTCTTTAAAGGGTTAACAGCAAATAGAGAACTAAGATCTTCAGAAAGTTTGGATTAAATTCTCTACAGATTTACATCTAGAGATTMATTCCACAGATCCATGACTGTGCGAGCAGACATGATGTGGAATGACAAGGAATAATTTAGCACATTGAGAATAAAGAAGCAGAATTTCACTGCTAGTGCTACTTCCAGTGCTAGCTACTATTGTTGTGTACAGTTAAGTGGCACATATACACAGCAGATAAACCAGCAGTGAACAGATCTCACTATCCCACTGAATAGACAGGCCAGTAACTACCCATTTAACTGTACTTTTAAACTTTTTCAGGATAGCTGGTTCAATTCTTTAAGGCAAATCTGAAGTTAYAGCACCATCTTCCAAGCAATTAAACAAGTTAAGTAACAATTTATTAACTAAGGAAATTCCGCCCGATTGTCCAGTAAATGCCTTACATTGTGCTTGTCCTCATTCTTCAAAGGAGAGCCCTCTAAGTGGGAGACTGAAATATTCAGATACCTCCCAAATAAGACACTTTGTTAGCCTGTTTAGAAACAAGATCTGTAGGAAACAGCATACAAAGGAAAAGAATCAAGTTTATGGGTTTAACCTCCTACTTCATAGTTTTGAAAAAAAAAAGAGAAGTGACATTTAACTGAATAACTTTAAAAGAAGTAACTGGAGTTACATCAGCACATCTGACCTTGGATGACAGAACAACAAAGGAGGCTTCTTTCTGCCAAAAGCAGCCTGTCATATCTTTTGTACATTTGTCTCTGCGGATCATTTCAAGGTCTGCTAGCATGCCAGCTTCAAGAAAAGACAATGCTAGTGGGAAAGTTTCATCCTGCATTAAGACAGAGGAAAAATATGCTTCTCTGAAAAGTAAATAGTGAGCAGAGCAGTGAGGGAACAGTGCTCCTGAAAATACTTATTTGGATCTAAAGTCCTATTGTCAGGAAAGCTGGAAAGGTTTCAAGTCAATGAGAATCTTAAAAATAAGACAAAACATTTAACTCTTCCACTTCTTGACATTTTATGCTGATCCTTTCCCTACTTTTCTGGGCTACATGGAATCAAAATGCTTTTCAGCTTCACCAGAGCAGGAGTGCACTTTGCCCCTTATGACCTTATGCAAAGCAAGGCCAAGCAATGCAACAGACAGCAGATCCCCCTGGTGCCTTCACTCTGCCTGTGACAGTGGGTCCCCTTTTYTGTGAGGCCCCCAGCACTRCACGCTGTTGTGAGAGCAGGCATGTTCACTAAATTATCTGCAACTTTGTTTGCAAATCCTTGCACTGTTCAGAAAATACTGCAGCAAGCACTGAGAGGAAAGAAAGACAATTTAAATCTGCCACTGACAGTGAAACTGACCAGAGCAGGATTCTTTGCCCTTGCTCACTTAAAAAATATGTATTTAAGTGCTTTGATCTGTTCAGTCAGAACAAAGAGCAGCTAGGGAACATATACTGGTGTTACAGCACAGCATTTCAAGTTGCTGGACAGCACACAGGTTACCTTGATGAGCTGATTGTTCTTCACATAGTGCAAAGTGTTTGATCTGTTGCCACCAGCAACAACAGGGGGGTATGCCAAGATGTCAGCACCACGAGCTCGGCACTCAAATTCGAACTGGAACAACAATTCAGAGAAGAGGAAACCATTAGTGCAGATTTAGGTGATTAACTGCCCTAGGGCCATAATATTTCATGTCCTACACCCGTTTTCTTAATTTGTGCAACACAAAGTGAAATTGGAAAATCAATTTACTAAATGAAAGCAGTCTTGAATGTTTTCCAAGAACTCTGGAGAAAAAAAATACAGAATGATCCACTTCTCAAGAGTTTTTAAAGCCCGTATCTGGTCTCAGGGAAGCTCTTTCTGGTACAAGTTGTTCAATATTGTCTCAAACATTCATTACGTTGTCATAATCCAGGTGAGAATTTGTTCCTACATAAAGTAATGCTTTTACTTGCCATACAACTTTGCAAATTTTAGGAGATCCTATATACCAGTATGACAACAGTCATGGTTTGCTGCTGTCTTTCAAAATTGCAAAGTACCAGCATATTTCCAGAAGAACTGTTAAACGAAGAATGTTTGAAAGCATGCACTACACCTTGTTGTCTGAGGGGATAGAAGAAAACAGCACCATAAGCCTCAAGATCTTTACCTTTCTTGAATGATGAAGCTGATGAAAGTATAGAAATGAACAAACTTACATCTAAAAATACTCTCAATATATTAATAGCATGTCTTTTCTATGATTACCAAACCCACACAGAATAGAACACTCCAGGATGCCTACATGGAGAAAAGTAGGTTTTACGATCCTGATCTGTAGTGAAAAACTGATCTGTAAAATGCACTTCAATTAAAATAGTTTTTACAACTCAGTACTGCCCGTGCCATGTCAGCACAGGCCCATCCATGTCATAACTGAAGGCAAATCCTGCCGATGTTTCTCAAACAGGTATCTCACTGCAATTCCTTACAAAGTTCCTTACCAAATGTGCAGGCCAATTAGTCCTTATTTTGTAACTGAGAGGCATCTAAACTGCTTCAAGATGGCTGTGGTAATCTGATGTAGTAAGAGGCTAGAGGCAAGAGAAGCAGGCTTTAACAAGCACAAACAGGTGCTTTAACAACTTAAATTTCATACAACAGATCTGTATTATAGGATAAGGTAATAATTTTATCTCTGATTGTTTAGCAAGTTTTGCATTTCAATATAGTACAAARAAACATCAACAGAAATAAACTTTGACAACTGCTACACTCCTTAAATAAGGACACATGAAGTACAGCTAAAGAATTCCTCATATTGATTCTTCTGCATGTCCAAGGAACCACAAGACTTGGGCAAAGAAGAAATGTGCTACAATGGGAGACATACAATAAAGAAATCTTAACATTTCTGGTTTCCTGGCAGGAAAACCAACATCCAGCCCTTCTCTCTCACTTCCAGCTACAAAATACTCACCTTTGCATACAGAAAGGCTTCATCCACTGGGGATTTACTGGCAAACATTGTCTCTGTGAAAGCCTATGAAAAAGAAGGAACTTTCAGTTAGCAAAGGAGCCTGAACTTGAGAGAAGTGCTTTTTTTCCACCTACTTCTTGAAGAAGACCTTTCAAAAGGTCTTCAGCTGGCCCAGAACCAAAGGGTTTCACCAACTTCCTTGGTGAAAGTGCTGTCAAGACTAGAATCAGTTCAGCTCTGTTCCCTAGGAAATTGTATTTAGRGGCTGATTGACTCAAGTTTTTGGAAAAAAAAAGATAGATGGTTGAGGCTGAGCCCATGGCTTGGCATTTTAGAAGTTGTCTCACRTATGGATTCCCTCACGTATAAGGATTGCCTTAAGCAGCCTTTCTTTCAGAGAAGGTCAAACTCTGCCTCTCTTTTTTTTTTGTTATCTATTTTAATAATATTTACAAAAATATTGCATTTGAGGTATCTGTCAGATTTGTTTAAAACTGGCGAATGAGTTCCAAAGGTATTTGAGAGAGAAGCAGGAATGCAGACACATATATAAGCTATGTCTTCATAAAAAACCTGTTCCCTCAAAATAAACAGAATAGATGGGAAAGAAAATTATCTGGGGAAGGAGAGGGGAAGCTGGGAAGAAAGTGAAAAGAATAGCTCTGTACAGATACTACTTTTAAACAGTCTAAGAGCTGCTGGCTTGTCTTCACTGGAGTTACACAAATCTTAAGAATTTGGTAGTCCAAGCAGACTTCCCATTCCTCCTTGTCCTGGGGAGGAAGCCAAGCCCAGCCTGTGGCTGAGACAAAGCCTGACTAGACCAAAGCTCTCCTTCCAACCCATGTCACCTCATCAGTGGAATACACTGGTTCATTTGGAGAGCACACAACCCCTTTACCTCTGCTGTCACCCGTCCAGCTATCTTCATCCTCTCAATCTCTGCAGGAGATTTGATCAGCCGAAGGTTTTGCACAAGATGTTGAATGCCCTGGACGTGGTTCTTGCTCCGAGCTTTTATCTCAGCCAGGGGCTGTAGGTAGTCAGAGTGCAGCTTTGTATGTGCTGGCTTTCTCAAGTCATACCAAACCATGTTTGACTCACCTGGAATACAAAACAAAAGCTGATACAAACAAAACTAAATGTACAAATGTCCTCCCCATACCAAACAAGCTCACTCCTCCTAAACCAGATCTGTTGCTATACTTAAGAAAAATAATTTTCTCTGAATATACTTAGTCATGTAGACACTTGCATTGTCACAGAATACCAGCAATCTATTCTAAGTCTAGAAGACTACCCATTCATAGCATGTAGATTTGATAAATCACCATTTCTAAGCAAATAATGGGGTTTACAACCATCACTGAATATATACATCAGGCCCAGATCCATTCAGAGTTCCACTTGTGTAAGTTAAGTAGTCATCACATTACTGTGCACCTTCTGAATCATTCTCCCATTCAGCCTGTTCACAGAGGATGGAAGGGAATTTACCTTTTTGTACAGAGTAAGGGTCATTATCAACAGCTTCAGAACACTTGGGGGAACAATTACTTTTTTCAGCCATTCAAAGAAGATGAGCTTACTCAGAACCAACACATTTACCCACTTCATTCAGAACATCAGTTAGCAACCACARGAACATTTTAAATGCAAGTGAGTAGAAGCTATGGTGTGTCACTGCTGATGTCCACCTAGGCCGTCCTTCTTTGGTGACAGTAACCATTAGCTGGTGCTTACAAAATGTGTCTAAGAAACTGGGCATTTATTAAAGAGTATTTTCCTTAGCTGATCTGCTTTTCATGCACCTCTCTCCTACAGAATTATAAACTTCTGACTCCATTTTAATTTTGACATTCCAAATCTTCCATGAATGAGGTACAACTTACAAGGTGCCAAAACCTGYTGTGATAATTTCATTAAGTGTTCCCTTTGTTTTTAAATTAAGAAAAACAGCAATCATTCATAGTCATCCTCTCTGTGCTTTTCCCAACTATACTATATCTCATACCTTGCCTTTTCCTTTTTTCAAGCTGAGTGGGTTTGTTCAGCATGTATCTTGCACACATTTCATTCTGTTTTTTATCATCTTTTGCCCTGTGACTTACCTATTTTAARGGTATCCTTTTTTTGAAACAAAGTAACTGGAGTCCATGACGGTATTTAATACTCCAGAATTCTCTCTCTCTAGTTGTGTCACCCCTCCACAGTCACATTTCCCCTTATTACATTGTCATAAGCCTTCTTCAGCTTCGTTTTATAATGCATTTAAGTTCCCCCTGGATTATAGCTATTGAGGCCACATGATGATGACAGATGCAGAAGAACATTTYTCTAAAGGACAAGAGCATTTGTATTTCAAGGGCAAGTCATCATCTGGCTAAATGTGAGTGGACTAACAAACTCCCTGTGTGGATCATTTTCCAAGTCTACTATAAATAAAAAGCCTTCAGTTTCCTATATTTCATCTGGTTCYGGCTGTCAGCAAACAGGTATGACTAAAAGAGTAACACGGTCTTGCTTAACCTATTCCTTCATATTTCATGGATGTGCATGAAATGTGCACAGATGTGCAGACTGGCATTCACATACACAAGAAATACAGAAATTTTCAAAACTACATATCCATTGGTGGCCCTCAACAAGCTAACATGAACTTCCTTTGTCRCAGCCATCTCCCTGCACCTCCCCAAGCTCATTTTAGTCTTGAACTGATGTCACAGACCACCTCCCAATACCATACCATTCAGGCTCTGCAAACCACATCTCATCTCATTCTCCCTCTGTTTTTTGTTACCTTTCAGCTTGGCCACCAAGTGCCTGAACTCCTCAATGTTGTAAGCTTCATCTACTCCTGTGAGAGCAAGTGCCCCATCGGGGCCTGATCTGGGCCCATCCCATAGCTCTCGACTTGGATCTCTCTGAGGCACAAAAAGTATGGATTTGTGAGATGGCAGCGCTTTGCCAGGAATGCTCTGCAGTACCAGGATGCTGTCAGGCTCCTGAAACCCACAGAGGTACAGGAAATTAGTGTCCTGGTGGAAAATATAGGGGATGTCATTGCTCATGTAGTATGTGGGGTTGGATAGCAGAATCACTGTGTGGTCCAAGCCATCCCAGCCTTGGGCTTCCTTCTGGATCAACACCATCAGTTTGTGTCGGCGAAGAGCATATTCTACCTGTGACAATCCTGGGGTTACCTCTCCTGTGAATAAAAAACAAATCAGATAGAGAAATTCAAGGCACTCAGGATATTTTACTAGTCACATGCCTGATTCCTGCCTACTCCCTTACATGTGCATGGATTCATTGCAATCCCTCACTAGCCTTCCCCTTGCTCCTCTTCAGCTTCTGTCCTTACAGCACATGCTCACTCAGTATGATTCTCCATCATGCAAATACTGAAATTGATTTGAACCTATTTCTGTGTAAAGGTAGAGAACACAAAACCTGGTAGTTCTAGACAAACATCCAAATGCTTTCAGAGAGACATATTAAAAAAGGGGGGAGGGGAAAGGCAAACTGAACTTTGACTGTAAAGAACTGAAGGGTTTTACAGCATCTGGACATTGAACAGAAGTTTGTCTCCTGAGGTTGAGCATTAATTTCCTCAGATAAGCTAGAATGTCTGTTCAAATACACACTAAGTCAACTTATAAAATGACTATTTTTAAACCACAAGGGGCATATTAAGTGTGAGAGATTCTGGGAGATCAGGCAGAAGCACAGAGATTGCAGAGTGTAACCAGCCACAAGATTCCAGGCAGAAACTAACCACTGACTGCAGGCTGGTGTAAGACTCCTGTTAAAAGAAGGGATCTTCTCCAGGGCATACATAGCTTTTCTCAAAGTTTAACAATTCAGATTTTTCTACAGTAAAATAATAGTGACACTAACTAAACAAACAATCTCTTAGATGAAAGTACTCTTTCAACTGCTCCAGTTTCGAAAGATATGAAGTACAACAATCAAGACATSGAAGTAARACTGAAGTTGAAAGGACAACCAACAACAGCTGAAGTATGTATTTTTAAAATTGTAAGACTGCTTAATTATGATCTAAAACAATATAAGAGCCTTAATCAGTACTTTGGCTAACACCCTACTTCAACACAGATTGCATTTTGATACTGTTAACTTTTTTCCACTTTCATAATCTTTTCTTCCTCTTTCATGTATTACACAGTGATAAYTCTAGAACAAAAAGTGACATTTGACTTGTAAGGCAAGTGGATTCTTGCAAGGGTGCAGTGGGAGGGGGAAGTTCTATCCAGAATGTTTTTCCTGGACAAAGGAATTTTAAAAAATTTTATGTTGTATTTGCATTACATTTTACACCTTTTCAATTAWATCCTCAATACCTTTTAGGTGTGAAAGTTTTTAAAAAGAACAAACAAACTCAATAAACCCACCATTTATTTTATAAACATGTATTTTACTCTGAAAATGTAGAAATGACAGTGAACATAAACTATTTTAATGCAGTCTGGCCTCACAAGTCTACAATATTACACTGCAAATTTCCTATGTTCCACCGCRTTCCAGTCAGCTTCCTAACTGCCAATTAGAAATTCAGAAGCTGCAGTGGGGTGGAACATGGGGATCCCAACTGTCTTCCAACTCCAAGGCCTGGAAATTCCCTTTGCATTAAAGGCATTTGCTTTTTAAAACAACAATTGCAATAAATAAAGTAATATTATTTTAAGGAAGACCCCTTTCCTTTATTAAATAGGAAAATACTAAGGACAGCTGGAATTCCCTACCAGCTGCATTTAAAGTGTTCCAGCTGCACTTTAAGGAATCAGTCTCATTTATTGTGAGCTGTTAATCAGTGCCCTAAGCAAACTGATCTAATGCTGARATTAGCCTGGCTTTAGCCTGGCTTTGAGCACAGGGGTACCTGAAAACTTTGTGAGACTCCTTCTGACCTGAACTGTTCTACAACTAAATGTATATATGTATATATGTATACACACACACACACACATTCATCTGTTCTCCCTTTATACCCACATATGGAAGAACATAGAATGTCTTCCTGAACATATACTTGAATATATTTTTGCTGCAATTATTTTTCAGTGTTTTGGATTTAATTGTGGTCATCATATACCTACATGCTCATTTTTGTTAATCTAAAAAAAATGCACAACTTCAGGTTCTATCACTACAGTTGAACTTCATAGTCTCTTTTTCTCCTTTTCCTCATACTGAATACTCCTCTGAACAGGAAACATTCTTTATACAAGTAATGTCCACTTATTAATATTCCTCCCCAGTGACTCTCAAGACATGAGATATGAACCATTCTGACAGTTCAGCTTGCACAAAAGACTCCCTCTTAATAAAACCCAAATTTGCAGGACAACAAGCCCACAAAATGTCACTGCCACAAAAGGTCTGCAGCACCCAAGTAAACAACCCTGAGCATGCCATGCGAAAAAAAGTAAAAAGTTATGAAAGCTTTTTGTGAAGCCTAGTTTTGGAATCAGTATCAGACAAGGAGATTAGCTAMTGAATATAATTACTGCCTAAGGAAGGTAACCATAAACAGCTGAAAACACAATGATGCTRTGCAAATCAATATACTCAGAATAACAGAGAGAAGAAAATATCAATGACTGGCTCATGCAGGGCCCAAACCTCACCTGGTTTGAGCAGATGTGGGTGTGTGAAGGGGCTGGGCTGGCCCAAATACCGGTTTGGAATCTTCTTCTGCTGGGCAGGCTGGATGGAAAATCGTCGGAGAGCACATGACTTGCAAACTAGAGGAAAAGAAATGCACCATGTCAAAGTGAAAAAAAAATAAAAACCTTTCCAGCTAGGAAACTGCAGAATTGTAGCCTAGTCATCACTCTTAGCAACATTCATTCATTTATATGATAYAAATATCCTTCCTTAACATCTCAATTTGTTGAGTATTGTAATAGTTTATGAAAGAACACACAACCCAACTGACAATCAAATATTCATAGAACAGACATAAAGAAATGAACATATGTTAAACCTGACAACCCAGGTTGAGAAAACTCAGGAAGCTCTGTTGGTTCACACATTCCAATTCATACAATTGGTGTTCATGAGGCACTGGGCACTSTTCCTCTCCCTTGCTTCCCTCAAACACCACAGGGCACCAAGCACCGCATCTGTATATTGTCTCTTCTTCACAATGTCTTMAAAAAATTTCACTCATCAAAATAACACAGATTTATAGAGCAATGTGATTTTCTTTTCCTGTATGAAGATAGCTGTGAGTCGCTGTTTATGTATTGACCTTCSATGGCACTGGCATTTGCTAAACAGAATAGTTATGTATCTCACTTCCAAACCCACACACAGCCAAAGCAGACTGACTTTAAAGACAACCACAAGCATGCATCTGGGAGCTGGAGCTGGGCACAATCAGACAAAATCTAAAATTACAAATGAATTCTCAGAAACTTAAAAATTCTCAGTCACAGCCTTCTGCAGCAGCAGAGCTGCTTATGCCTGAACACAAATCAAGACATGTGGAAGAATGGGTAGTCAGAAGGTACACACCTGTCTGATGTTTTGGAAAGTGGTTGATGTTACTTACCATGTGCCTACTACAAAATCAATTTGTGCTGCCATAGCATGCCACAGGATTCTTAGAACAAATGCTATTAACTCTTAACTGCCATTTTATGCTATCTAGCATAAACAAAGAAAGCACAAGCCAAATATCTGCGTTTCAGGGCACTGAGACTTTGAGGCTCACAGCAAAACACAGACCATGGACTTGCTACGGGAGCTAGTACGATTACCCTCTAATTGATGCTGATTCGTGCATGACAACTAAAAGTCATAACATGMAGCGTTCACTATGTGATGCTTGACTAGAGACTCGGGAGGTGAAAAGCAGCTCCAGCTTTCTGTGCAGCTTACTTTAAAACTGGTGCTTTCACTGTTACTCTCCACGCACACAACAGACAAACACGACAGCCCGCAACGAGACGAACATAGCGGGCTTTTAATAAAGCAATGCCTTGAAGGCAGAGAGGAGCTTCCCACACCGTTGCTTTATTTTTCAAGTTACTGCCTGTTCTTCCCTAGGGTTCAGCCCTGACGGGGGCTGCCACTGCGGTGCCGGGGACAGCTGCTTTCCCGCGCCTCCAGAGGCGAAGGCGGAGCTGTAAGCGGCGACAGCTGGGAGTCGCTACCGGAGCCGCAGGCGGTGTCAGGGCGTGAGGGAAGAGGGGTGTCTGACCTGCGGCGCCGCGCCAGACTCTGTTTATCAGAACGAGCCCCTGCCGCGGGAGCCGTGRCATGGCCGGGTCACACGGCGCATAGTTGGGACCTTTCGGCACCGGGCGCCGCGCGCTGACACCATCACCGCGCGCCGCCAATGAGCGACGCCGGGCCTGCTTAGGTGCCCGTGGAACCGCCTGCCTCGCCCGCCACGGGAACCCGGGCCACAGCAAGAGGGGAGCGGCTCCACACGGGATGGAACGCGACACTCAGGCCACCGTTGCCTCTTCTAGAACGTTCACGCCGCCGCGCCGCGGAGGACCGGGGCTATGACCGGCGTGGGCGGGGTCAGRGCTTCGGAATGGGATGGGCGGAGCAGGCTGGAAAGTTCCACGGCACCGCGCAGCGTTTGTGGGTGCGCCCATGGCGGAGGCGGGCGGGGCAATGCCCGGCATGGGCGGAGCCAATTGTGGTGGGCGGTGYAATGACTTTTTGCAGGCGGGGTCGCGGGCGGGGCGAGCTGGAAGGTTCCGCGGCGGGTGGGTGGGGGACTGAGCGCGCCTGGGCCGCCGCTGGGCCGCCATGGACTCGCGCAAGCTGAGTGAGCTGCGGGCCTTCGTCCGGCTGTGCAAGCAGAACCCGGGCCTGCTGCACACCCCGGAACTCGCCTTCCTCCGCGAATGGGTGGAGAGGTTGGTCCCGAGCCACGGAAGAAGGCGGCCGTGGGGGGCGGGGGGGAGGGGAGGGTTTGGGTGTTGTGGCGCGGGGCGCGATGAGGGGAGGGGGGCGTGTCGCCTCAGCGCGTGCCAGCGCGCGGGTGCGCCGCGTGGCCGGGGGCGCGCAGTGTCGCCCCCGAGGGTCCGCTCCGGTCCCGCGCTGCGGCCTTCCCGCTTTTTCTTCCCCCTCTCTTTTCGCCCTCTCCTCGTCTTCCCGCCGGGATTACTCCTGGCGCCTTAAAAGGACCTGTTAATTCTTTGATTTGTTTTGTTAACGCTGGCTATTCCCGTTGCAAAAAGTCTGCCCCCCGGCCATCTCAGTGGCTCAGTTTTCCAGCCTGGGAAGCCCCAGAGTAATACTTACTGAGCCAATTCTCGCATTACGCAGCAGAGTTGGCTAGTCTGTCTTAAAAAGGAGTCGAGTTTTTGGGAAGATGTGTGACATTGATTTACAGCCTGGTGCCCAAAACCACAAAATACCTGACAGCTACAGTTCCTTACCAAAACGTGTTTTGCTCTTTGAAGTTTATTGTCTCAGAAGTAGTCGAATTCTCCACTCCCTGTGAGCCATTCGGGTGCCTGCTGTTTTTGCCACACCTGGGGTGCGCGGGGCCTGTCTTAGCAGATGCTTCTCAATTAAAAATCTTCTTTGGGTTCCACCCTGAGCGCCCAGAAGAGCGAGGCTGGAAGGGTTGAGATTCTTTGCTGCTGGCAAAGGCCCCACAGAACCGCTGTGTTCAGCAGCGGTACCTCTGCTTGGCKTTTATGGATGTTAGGCTAAAGAACTCTTGAGAAGTCAGGGACTTACTCTCAGGTGCAAGTTTTATGCAAAGGGAATTGAAAAGATTTTTATCTAGTGACAAACTGGGATTTGTTTTAGAAAATTTGCGTTAATCTGAATGTGTTTTAGACTGTACTTTCTGCTATATAGTATTTGTAACTACTTGARAAGCCAGCAGGGTTTTGTGTGCGTAGATATGTACGTATATATGCACGTATATATGTATCGAAGTAAACGCTGATATTTCACGACATGTTCTGTAATGAAAATGACTACAATGAAGTGCTTGTTTTGGGGTTTTTTATATTTATGTTTAATTTTTTGTGCATTTGAATATTACTGTGGTGGTAAAACCACATGTATTTAGCTGAACTTGGCTTTGCAGTACTGGCAGTAGATATCCCTCTGCTTGGGAGGGGTTCGATGTCTGTTTTACCCTACTGCAAGTCTCTAGACCTTTTGACACTGCATAAAATATTTCAGTGCTTTACCCTACGTTTCTTCCAGTACTTTCGTTGCGTAAATATGATGGTGTAGACAGGCTACGTTAAGAAGGAGAGGAAGAATACTTCTTTTGGCTGAAAAAAGTGTTAGGGAGTGGAAAGATGACCATCTGACTTTCTCCATGTTAATGACGTGGAGTTTAATTTCTAGATTAATTTTTATAATTTGTATTTGGTGCTTGTCTTACAAATACAGGAATTTCATTTAGAGCCATGGAATGTTTTTACGTGTAAAATTTCACTGAATGTCCTTATCTCAGAAGTTAAAAAAATACTTTAGAGCTAAACTTCCTATAGCTTTCTCAAGTTCTCTGGTYTTCTTCATATAGTTGAGTTACATATTTGCCTGAGTAATACACTTGGATGGTGGTAGTTGTACCCAAATTACTTTCCATGGAAAACTATCTGGAAATCTGGTGGGTTTACTTCYGCTTTTACATGATAGTGCTGTTTGCAGTAAGTGCATTTATAGTGCCTGATCATTCTTTGGAAACTGCTTTAAACAGTATGGCCCACCTTCAGGTGGAAATAAACTCTAACTTTTATGTCTCTGTCTGGCTTACTTGTCTTAATCTGAAAGACAGGTTTATTTACCTAGGTAGGGTTATGAGTGATTAGAATAATGACTGAATGATACTAGAATCCATCATTAAATTTTTCAACTAAAATTCTGTTAATTGCTTTTTTTTTTCCTTAATCCTGGTGATTCTAATTTAAATTACGATAACTACTCATAAAGTCAGAATGGAATGCTTTATTTCTGACTAGCTGTTAATATTGCATCAGTAACCTTAAGTCTCACCTGTTTTCATGCACTTGTTGTTTTCTAACCTTTATTCTGCCTAGCTGTTGTGTATAATTTTTATATAGATTCTTTTTGTAGTGAAAGCATACAGTAGTGCGTGAGTGTGTTTGGAAAGTATTTTGACATTCCTTTCAATCATACCCATTTTCTAATAATTGCATAAAAACACAAWTTTTTTTTGAATTATGAAATGAGTCATTAGAGGAAACACGTTTCAAAACCCTGCAGTTGAACAGAGAAATAATATCAGTCCTTAAAAATAAAACACAGAATCCTTAATTGATGAATAAGGCTTTTTGCYGTTGTTTTGTTCAAATAGATGTTTACCATTTTGAGTTCACAGTAATCCAGTTTCTCTCTAAAAATAATTTTGCTGTCAATAATAAAAATAGATGCCAAAATCTTATTTGCAGTTCTTCCAACAAGTCATAAATGTGATACTTATCATGGCTGTGATAAGTAGAAATGCGCAGTCACTGTTGCACATGAATCCTGACAATTCCCAGTTGTTACAGGCATTGCACAGCTTAAACTGTTTCTCTTGTCTATGTCTATGATTTTTCTACAGCTCAGTACCTGCATTTCCTATGTGAGCGTCTCATGTTTTCATATACAGCTGAGATTAAATACTTTGCAAACTTTGCGYGTATCCCTGTTGGGAATTTATTCATTGTAATCAAATACTGACTGGGTTAAGAGATTTTAGAGTAACTTGGCTTGGAGCTGTTATGGGATTATAACAATAGTAGTTTAAATAGAGATTAACGGGATAGCAAAAATATTTTCAATGACTGAGTGAAACTGTTTAGCCTTGGCAGTTCATGAAATAGCGTATTATAAAACATGCATGTATATTAGTAAACATTTCTCAAACTGATCTAAACTTGGATAGTTTTGGGGGGTGTAAGAAGAGGACAGAGGAGATTTACTAAGTTGTTTCAGTCTTGAGATGATTTAAGGTGTCAGACTTAAAAACCAGCTGATACCATGAATATTAGCTATTAGCACTGCTAAAATGTTTCATTACTTGTAGTTTTTTTTATGCAGAAGAAAAGTTCCAAGGCTTCACTAGATGGTCTCTGTACTCCTCTCCTTGATTTTTACAGACTATTGGAAAGTTATGTACTTTTTTGTCAGCCTACCAGGGCAAAACTTTAGGAGGAACAGTTAGTACATTATCCATGTTTTCTGCCAAGCTGGATAATGATTTCTTAGACTGCAGTTGTTTAGTCCTTGCAGTATAACTTTGATTAAGTAATATCAGCATTYCAGGGACACATGTAGATTGTTGCAATAGCTTCAGAACCTGCTGGGATTTGTCACTTGTTTGTTTCTGGATTTTTTTGTTGGTYGGTTGGTTGGTTGGTTTTGGGTTTTTTGGACAGCTTTTTGTTGTAAATGAGAAGTAGCTTAGTGCTGTTGCTTGTCTTTTGATGCAGGGCCTTATGCCAGGACCTGTCAATCCTGTCTTTTTCACTCTTCTACCCTTGCGCCCCCAATTCATCCGTGTCCTGTTCTGTCCTATCCCACCGCATTCAGGCTTGTTTTCAGCCAGTTTAAGGGCTGACTCTGAGATGGTGCTGCTGTGCTGACAGAAGGGAGGAAGGAGGGAGAATGAACTGCAGTAGCTTGCCATAAGCTGTAATTTCACATCCTTGGGATACAGTTTTATGTTGCACTCATACCTGAAAGCAGATAGTCCTACAGCCTTCCAGTTCCTCCTGCCCCCTTCCCCCCCCCCCATTTGTTCACCTCCTTCTCCTCTTCCCTGCATCCCATTTAACCAGTTGTGTGAGGCCCAGAAAGTTGGTTGTTRAGTTCATAGAAATGTGGTTATTGAAAACCCTCAGTAGGTGGAAATGCAGGGCAGGGGATGGCTGGGAATGCTATTCCTTGTGGCATGCTCTTATCGATATGATAATACATTCTATCAAACAAGTGGAGAATTCAGCCTCTGCGTATTCCTGGCTGCTAACCAAAGTCAATATCATGTAGAAGTTTATTCTATATTGRCAGAATGCTGTCTACAAAGTCTGCTCCTTAATTATAATGAAGGAGAGGTAGGAATATTACAATATGTGAAAGAAATTAYATTTTTTTTTCTAGGCAGCAAGTTGTTTTTAATAGCATAGGCATATTATGTTGTTCTCTTTGTTTGGTCTCTGTTCAAAATAATTATAATTTTAGTAATACTTTTAATCATAATATCTAGTTTTTAGCCAAACAGATATTACAKTTAAAGGAGAAAATCCATTTGAGCCAAGAGGCAGCTTTTCCATTTGAGAAAGGGTGGGTGAAGGTTGATGTGAGTGAGTACAAGCCTTAATGGAGCTGTACAACAGTGTGCATTGCACTACACTGAGAAAAGTGTGGGGATGTGTACTTCATTTGGTGCTTTGACAGTGAAATGGATCATCATGTTCTGTGTTACAATAAAAAGAGATTACGAGGATTTGAATCAATTATATGTCATATTTTGATATTCTTACTGTTTTGTTTTTTCTCTGTTTTGCGGAAAAGTATGGGAGGCACAATACCACCTGCTCCAGCCAGTGCTTCCACAGAGGAGACAAATAAGGTGAGATAAGAAGAATTTATCATCAAAAATTAATGCTGACAAAATTACTGAGCAGCAGAAGGGGGAAAATTGCTGTCAGTTTTCACTCAAAAAGAATGGGAGTTCAGTCTGAAGCCGGCCCATTGTGTCTTGTAGATGACTTGTTACAAATGGCTTCCTCATTCATTTTAAGTGTTATCATGCTCCATTTCCCTAATCCTGAATGCCTGATGTTCTCTGCAATGCAATTGCCAAACAAAGCCTTGATTTCTTTTTTTCTGTTTTCYCCTCTGTTTCTAAAACACTTCTCTRGTCATTAGTGGATTAAATGACAATCTTTTCATGAGAAGAAATTAATAAGCATGATAAAAATGAAAAGATCAGTTGAACTATGAAATTTTTAAGGCAGTGTTAGGGAAAATGTTGGGTTTTCATTTATTTTAAAGGAGAAAGTAAATTTGCCTTGTAGATGTTTTTATCAGGATTTTTTCAAGTTTGAAATTCTTTTGGGAAAAGGTGGTTTTTAATTTATTTAACAAAACAGTGGATGCTGCAATTAGTGGCTAGTTAGAGCTATATGGAGGGATTAGGTGTATATACTGAATACRGTTTGTGACACTAAGTACAAAGACAAGCATCTTATATCTGTGATAATAGACAGGATGTGCTAAATTATGGGATTCAGATGAAATTTAGTTAGAAATTGATAAAATATTGGAAACTTCTGAAAAAATAATCCCAAGTATGTACAAGTGGCAACAATCTCAGACCTTGGCAAATGAAAACAATATTTAAGTCATTGTCATCCATGTATTGTTCCCTGCTAAAAGACCTTAGCTTAATAATACTTGATTGAGAGAATTTTTGATCTAGAGAATGTGTGAGGGAAGGGAGGAAGATTGGAAGAGTTATTTAGTAACCACTGCAAAATTGGATCTGAACTGGGTGTTATTTGGATTATTTGGTTTTGGTTATTGAATTACAAAATTTGAAGGACCAGCTTTACCAGTAATAGAAGTTCATCAGTCCAGATTTGGGTTCTGAAATATTTGCATACATGATGGACTGAATCTGAGAGGAAGGAAAAGGAAGTTAATATCTTAAAAATGAAACGGTTCAGCTGTATAGTGATCTGATTTTTCTAATACATTGTTATTTATGAGAATGGAAATAGAGCATCAGTCAGAAATAACGAGTGCTTACAAATATATGTCTTTCTCAGGGCAAAGCGGAGGAACAACCGGAGGAGCCGGGTAAATCGCCTGAACCAGAAAGTGAAGAGAGCGACTTAGGTGCGGAAAATAGACAACTTTATTGCATTTTGGCAATGTGAAAATTATTCTGAAAATCCTGTTTCTGTAGATGGAACTTAGTCCTGCATTTTGTTTTTCCCCTAGAAATTGATAATGAGGGAGTGATTGAACCAGACAATGATGATCCTCAAGAAATGGGAGATGAAAATTTGGAGGTAAGCACAATATTTTCAATGTGGCAGTAGGAAAGAGAGAGAGAGGGTTTGAGTGTAATCAAGGATAGCATCTGAGGTAGAATGAGTATTTTATTATCTGTGTAACCAGCTGCCGTTTTATCTCTTTTTCTTGTAAAAGAAAACTTACTGGCTTAAAATTACAGTCATTTCCAAGGTTAGAGTCAATCGAAAAGTTTGTGGTGGAAGATCAGATTGGAAAATACCAAAGAAATTTGTCAAAACACCCATGCAAACTAGATACGTAGAATTCTACCATTATTCAGATTAGACTTAAAGTGGTTAAAACTGAAAATAATGTTGACTATTGTCTTCAAGTTGAAAGTAAAGRTTTTGTGGTTTTTTTGAACTACGCTTTCAATGTAAATTAAAATTAAGGTTCTGGAATTGAAAAACTGAAACTTTCTCCTTTGGAGCAGTCTTACCATGGTAATTCTGGCCCAGACTCTACAACTTTTTGCATTTGTGTGTGTTTTTCGTTTTATTTTGTTAGGTAACTGAAGAGATGGCAGATCAAGCTAATGAAAAGAAGATGGAAGCAATAAATGCTCTAAGTGAAGGTGATAAATTGTTTTTTTAGTACTTAAGGACGTTAGGTTTGGTTCTCCTATTTTAAAAAAGCATATTGGCCATTTTCAGTGCTTTCAAGGAAAAGACTTTCTTGCTGGATACCCAAAACTATCTAGAACATGAAAACTTCTTCAAATACTGTTTTTCCAGTGTAGCAATAGGTTAGGGAAGGATGGGAGGGGGCAGTGAAGTAGTGCGATGTCTTAATTGCAAATTGTACATTATAGTAACTCCTTCATGTTATGATTAGTATCTTTAGCTGTTTGTCTCAATGCAGTGAAACGGTGTATTATAAAGATGTGACATTCTATTTCATTGCCTTCAAAGTTAAATATACAAATCTCACTGGGAAGAGTCTCTCTTCTCCTCAAGCATTAATTTTGGAGTTTGTACTTCAGTAACATWGTGAGAGGAAGAAATTGATTTTTGATTGTTCATAATATTCTGTCTGAGATGTCTAGGCATATAACATCATGTAAGGCAGGTTTGGGAATTTGGATGTAATTTCATTACATAATGATTGAAACTTCACTGGTACTTATGTTTAGGGGACCTTCAGAAGGCTGTTGACTTGTTCACAGATGCTATCAAGCTGAATCCTTGTTTGGCCATTTTGTATGCCAAGAGGGCAAGGTGAGTCATAAACTAGTGATTTGTGTTTTTCTCTGTTCTGTTATTTTCCTTAAGGAGTCTAAATATATATATCCTCTATAACTTGAGAATGTATGTAAACTTAAACCACAGGAGGAAAAAAGAAGTGTTCCTTTCATGTAGTTTCTCTTATATGTGACTCACCAGATTTGCTGAAGCAGGCATCTAAAGAGCCTTGATGACAGAGTAAATAACAGAATGGTGTTCCAAAATGCTTTGTGATAATGTTGTTAAGGATACTTTCCCGTCTGACCTTGCAGGGGGCACCCTGGCAATCAGGCTCGCACTGTCTGAGCTGGGACCGAAGCCTCTTTGCAGCTGCACACCCCACACTCATGCAGTCAGAGCAGGTTTCCTTGCTGTGTTGACCCTGGGTTTCCCATAGCACAGTGTCAGACATCTGAGTCTTTAAAATAATTTAATCATGGTGCAATAACWAAATAACACATCAAGTTGGTGCCTCTGAGGAGGGATCCCAAACAAAGGAAACCCTGGGCTTTTATACTCTCACAGTCTGTGCTTTTGAAGATCTGACATCATGAGCTCCTGCTGTCTCTCGGAGTGTCCAGTCACATGGTTGGGCCACACAGGTCCATGTGGAAAGGTTGACACCAGTTCTTGCCTGGGACCCTCACCACAGCAAGTTCAATCTTCAGCTGACCCTGCAGCTGCACATGCAGTTACCCACACTGAAAGTATTCCTCAACAATACTGCTTTTGGTGTGTTGAGATAAAGTAACTCTGGGTTACAAACACTTGTGAAAGCTGAAGTTTATTGTGGGATTCAGATGATGGTTGAAATGATACCCTGTTTCCATGCAATATTAATTAAGAATCCTGTGCATTCTCTCCCTGTTTTACCTGCTGAGTGAATTTGTTGCTAGACCAGATTCTGTTCAACAGTCTTATGTTTGAACTGGACACATCTATATCTCAACCTGTTCACTACCCACCTGACTGCTAATTACATCTGCCAGACTGTAGATGATGCATTGGGAACTTTCTAACTTCATCATGCACAAGCATCTTTATCTTCCTGATTCTTAAAGATGGCTGGATAAGTATGGGTTGCAGAAGATTTTTTTTCCTGTTTTTACGTAAAAGATGCGTAACCATGGATTGTTTGATCATTTAGTGGATATTTTCCGTAGCAAAGTATTATTCAATTCAAAAGTATTTMATGAGAATAATTAGTGTCCTTTAACTGTTCCATTGTAATATACTTTAACTGGTACTTGTCTTGCTATTTTTTTCTTTTCCATTATCAGTGTTTTTGTATGTAACACCACTTCTGTACTTTGATACACTGTGGCTGATGCCATCATGACATTATTTTTAAAATCCCTTATAGTGCCTTATCTTGTCAAGACTGGGTGTAGCAATGAAAGATAAGAATGTTACGAGAAATTTAGAAGTTCCCTCAGTTTGGTCTGTTTTAGAAAAAAATGAACAATATATTGGAATATTGTAAAACTTGTCATGCTGCTCTAGTGCTATGAGTAATCTACCCCTTGGGCTTTGGTTCTGGGACATTTGTGTCCCAGAGACTAGGAGCTTTGTGGAGCCAGCAGCATTGGAATAGTTCTCATTAGCGAGGTGAAGCTCTGGGACACTTCCCTGGCACCATGTGCACCTGTTTGTTCCTGGAAGAAAATGTGTGACTTTGTGCTTGATTTATAAAAAGCCTTAATAATGAAGTTACTTATGGGCATTATAATTGTTGATAAACTGTTTGCAAGTAGATATTAAAGGGAGGTGTGGAATTAGATGAAGATGTAGAAGTTCTGACATAGAATATGTTGAGTATTGAGTACTTCTGTCAATTCAGGAATGTTTCTTAGTGTTCCCCTCAGAGTTTTTTAATTTTAAATGCTTGAGCCTCCTAAAGTATCACTCTACTAGTTAGTGTTATATGCTTGTGTGTTGTAAAATTTGCAGTTTTTACACTTAACGAACAAGGAATTGCGGCTTCTTGCTGGGTTTGTGTTTATTTTGGTGCTTTTGATATTGAAGACTCATCTTCCATCTCCTTTTCCTCATGGCTCTAGCTGTTGATCCTTGTAGCCAGTATAACTCTTCATGCTTTCTTTGTGTTACTGTGTTAAAGACTGTGCAATATGGCATGCAGAATGTAACTGTTTTGTTCAAATTGCTAGTTGTCATTGGCTATAGACTCCACCATGGGGCTGAAACTGTCCTTTGTGTTTATGTGTCTTTCTGCACTGAAGTTATTCTTGCTGCCAGGACTTGAGACTGAACAATGAATGTTTCAATTCTTTCTTATGATTCACCTACAACCTGGGAGGGTGAGACTAAATTTTAGTGTTATCACTATGAAATCTTTTTGAACTCAGCTTTTCTCACTAGCTTGCCTGTTAGTCATCCAAAATTATTTCCAGCTTAAGTTAGTAACTTGGTATTTCAATATGTGTGATAAATGTTCTTGTTCCCACAGTGTTTTTGTGAAACTACAGAAGCCAAATGCTGCCATTAGAGATTGTGACAGAGCCATCAAGATTAATCCTGACTCGGCACAGACCTATAAATGGAGGGGGAAAGCACATAGGTAATTAACTGCACCTGTACTTGATATTATCTCTACTTGGGGTTAACAGTTTTTTTCATACATCCTCTCCTTCTCTGTATCTCTGAACTGTTTGTCTTGTACCYGAGAGCAGTAGCCATGAGCCCAGAAACCATTGTGCTGAGTATGTGGATTGGACAAAAGAAAGGATGATAGTGATTTATTGATGGCAATTTATGACTAGTCCTGGTACTGTACCCCCTCATGCTCCCTCTCTCTGTGTCTCATCTTCTAATGGCTTACTGCTTTTCTGTATAACATTTTCTAATCATGTGGTAAAAATTATGAGATCTAGGACTGGGTGTTTTATTTGTTTGGAGGTCTTTTGTTTTCACTTAGTTTGTTTGKTTTTTTTACTAACCTATAATTCTTGACCATTTCTCTGCTGTCCTTATTCCTAAGATCCTAGAGCTCTTTAGTAAATTTAAATGCCTAATTATTAAGGGAACCATTTGTTGCAGTTGATTAGTGGTATTAAGTAAACAGTGTAATTATTTAAAATGGCATTCGGCGTCCCCCCAACTATTGTAAACTCCTACGGCCTGTATAAAAGTGGAAGAAGTAAATGCTAATACAACTTCTTAAAAAAGGCAGTTCAGACAGTGTTCAGAGAGTAGTGTTTTAGTCTCTGCAGTTTTAATTTTACAGTGTGAAGCCTAAGAGTGAGAAAACTGGAGCGTAGCTTGAATTAATACCTCTGTATGTGAGCAAAAGTATTTTGACCATTTAGTAACACTACCATTTAGTAACACTACCATTTGGTTAAATTTTTGATTATCAAGAGTTTGTATACAGTAATTGTGAAGAAGTGTGCATAGAGGCTTACATGACCTCTTCAATTAAGACATGGTGCATGCAGACAAAAAGTTAAGAGTGTTGAGTAAGAGGCGCATTTAAGCTTGTAGAATGTGTAGACTGAACATGCACCTAGGGGTGCAGAATACTTTTTCTTGGTGTGCTTCATGTGTTTAGGACAAGTACATTCTACTTCTTAGATCGTTCTCTATAGCAATGACATGATCCCATGGAGAGTTTTTTATTCATTGTTAATTCAGTCAAAAGTCACTGTAAGGATATGAAGCAAACAAGCAAGCATCCTCTAATGGTATTGTAGTGTGCAGCTTAGAGGCAACATAATGGTTATTAAACTTTTGTAAGTCCATATAGCTCTAGATAAAAATTCTGACTGCTGCATGGTTAAATATTTTGAAGAGCTTGAAGTGCTCTGTTTTTCCTTCTGACTGTTGGTGTCTTCTGAATTCCAGACTTCTGGGCCACTGGGAAGAGGCTGCTCATGATCTTGCATTAGCTTGTAAACTGGATTATGACGAAGATGCAAGTGCCATGCTGAAGGAGGTGCAACCAAGAGTAAGTGGGGAGGGATGYTGGAGATATTTCCTGTATTTGTCAGAGTGACATAGCTGCCTTAATATTCTTCCAATAGGCATTGTCTTGTAGAAATGTGTTCCTGTGTCATCCGACACTTCAGATTGAGTTTATAAATACTTCTGTCTTCAGTAACAGCTGTTTATGTCTGTGTGTAGAGGAATTGAATCTGTGGCCTCGGCATATAACCAAAATAGGAAATCCGTTCCTTTTTAAAATTTTAGCAGAAGAATCTGAAGCCGTTGAAGTTTTCCAAGTATTTTAGAATCTAGACTAAAAACCTTCAGAACAAAGAGATAGCTGATGATGGTTTGTTTTTTTTCCTCAAGATATTTGTGAGTTGATCTAAGCTTTGTCTTTAAGCATGTTTTCCAAAGGAGGCATTTTGCTGTGGTTTGTACTTTCATTAGTCAGCCYCACGGGGGCAGCCTCACCTCTATACAACTGGTTTTCAGCTGTTCTCCCGTGGCTGACCCCAGCATTATTCTGAGAAAGAACTTCTGTGTAACAAATGTAACACTATTGATAGCAGGATTTCTTTTTCAGCTGTTTTTGCCTGTTCCTTTGAAGTAGTTGACACACCACAAATGGCAGCTGTTGCATTGCATTGGGTTTACATAGGAAGTTTGGGGGAAGGTGGACACTTCAAGGCTGGCCTCTTGTAAGAAGAGATGTGAGGCTTGCCCCTGTGTCAGTGGGAGCCAGTTCCAGCTGGTGCCAAATTTGAGCAAGTCAGTGATGCTGGTGGTGCTTCTGTGATAACATACTTAAGAAAGGATTGAAAAATGCAGCATAACACCTGTGAGAGGGAGGGGAGTAAAGAAGAAAAATATGAGAGAAGCAGCCCTGAAGAGACACTAAGATCAGTGGAGAACGAAGCAAGAGGAGGTGTACTGGCATGGGAGCAGAGAGTCCCCTGCAGCCAATGGAGAAGGTTATGGTTAAGCAGGTTGTCCTTGAGCCCATGGAGGTCCACAGTGGAGCACATATCCACCCTGCAGCCTATGGAGGATCCCATGCCAGACGAAGTGGTTGTGTTCTGAAGAAAGCTGCAGCTCATGGAATGTCCACTGGACCAGCCTTCTGGCAGAAGCTGCAGCCTGTGGAGAGAAGCCTATGCAGAAGCTGGCCTTGTGGCAGGAGCTGCAGCTCATGAGTGACCCACGCTGGAACAGTTTRTTGTTTAAGCATCATACCTTATGTGGTCAGCCACACTGGAGCAGTTTGTGAAGAGCTGTATCTTGTGAGGCAGACATGCAGGGGCAGGAAAAAGGGGTGAAAAGGAAGGAGTGGCAGAGGTACAGTGTTAGGAGCCAATGACAGCCCCCATCCCACTGTGCTATTCAGGATGRGGGGAGGAGGGAGAAGAGTGGGAAATGAAGCAGTAAAGCTGAGCTTTGGGAAGAAGATGGTTTTAGTTCTGTCTTTGCTTCTTATCATCCTGCTCTATTTTTAATGAACAATAAATTAAATGAATCTTCCCCGTATTGAGTCTGTTCTGCCCATGATGGTAGTARGTGAGTGATCTCCTTGTCTATCTCAAGCCCAGAACTTCTCCATCTTACTTTCTCTTCTGTGTGTCCTGGTGAGGAGGGGGGAGTGAGGGAGCGGCTTAGTGAGCATCTGGCAGCCAGTCAAGCTTAAACCCTCTACGTGCATAAACATTCCTGTGTCTAATAACTTCAGCTTTTCTATCACGTCTTTGCTGTCTCCAGCAAAATGACAATGGAAACCATGTATAACTTACTGGTCTTCTGTTTTGGAGACTATTGATCTATGTTTACTGTAATTAGGTCCTAGGTCTCTATTGGCTTTCACAAGAAGTATACTTAATGCTTGGCTGTGGGGGAATCTTTTATTTCCTGGTTAATCTGCTTGAGCACAGAAATATCAGAGTATCTGTGATACAGTTGCCAGCTGCAAGGGAATTTGTGTATGTAGCTCAAGGRAAAACATCTGATCTTTTCATGATTGATTTTCAAAATCTTTAGTAAGTGAAAATTATGCATTCACCTAATTTATTCCCTTCAAGTTTTCCTAGATTTTTTTTACTTTGTAACACTTCCAGCTAAAAGTCTTTAGTCCGATTCTAAAAACAT
The DNA here is from genome assembly GCF_030028575.1 of Malurus melanocephalus. NCBI lineage: Eukaryota > Metazoa > Chordata > Aves > Passeriformes > Maluridae > Malurus > Malurus melanocephalus. The sequence goes on along the minus strand of NW_026623249.1, from coordinate 3,790,734 downwards.
TTAGATCATTTTGAGAAAGGCTTAGAAGTAACAAAAATTCAAACTTTTGAAACTTTGTGCTTCGTTAAAAAGGAAACAAAACACTTAACTCTGTCTTAATGAGTCATTAAATGGCAGTGACATCAGGATCTGATAGCACATACTGCATTCACTCTYTATCATTCTCTGCCTCCAGTGTGTTTTCTCTGGCACATGCAGTTCAGGAGTGATGTAGTATGGAATGAGTATCTTCTACCTACAATAAGTTCTATCAAAGCTCTGCTACTTATGAAGTAATTTTTTCCTTTAAAGAGTATTGTAAAAGAATATGAGACTATCTGTTGTCCTAATAGTATCTTTGTTCTTGCATCCTGATTTTGCTATGTGCTTTTTAGTTATGGGAATGTTACAGAACAACCATCACACACGATTTGTGAAAYCATGAACCATTTTTGCAATGTTTTATAAGGATACTTTCAGTTTTGAGCAAAGTATATGCAGCAGTTAGTTCCGTTGTTACAATGAGCCATGAGTGAGGGGTTTTGGGAGGTTCATTGTTAATTCCTCTTTTGCTAGGGSTGTAGATTTAATAAACTTGAGGAAAAAGTAAGAGGAAGCAATCTTCCCCGCCACCAGCCCTTTCTTGTTTTAGTTGAGGAATTCTTTAGTCTGCTTGTGTTTGTCTATATGTGCTGTAGAGGCATTTGGAACACCGGTAACACTGTCTAACAAATGTGTGTGTGTGTGTGTGTGTGTGTGTGCAGTGGGAGTTACACTTCCTGTTGTGCCCTTTTCCAGGGCAATTGTTGGTTTTAGCCCTAGAGAAATCAGTATTTCAGCCTAAAAGCGTGAAGGGACATGGAATAATAACATGTTCAGGTTCTAATGATGATGCAAGTCCCAAAATTACTGCAAAAAATATGGCAGAGTGCATGTTGTGGTGAATCCGGTCAGGGCTGAGTAGACAAGAAGGACTGATTGCCGTGGAAAAGAAATAGCAAATGGCTCCTGAAACAAAGAGGTCTTTRGAATGCGAAATCAGATCTTAGTTTTAAGAACTGGTAGAACCAGTTGGTTATGCTTCCATGTATTTTGTATTGAAATATGTTGCGTGATATGCTAGAAATATATAGGAACTCCTGGTATTCTGTTGTGACAGGCTCAGAAAATTGCAGAACATCGGCGAAAATATGAGCGGAAGCGTGAAGAAAAGGAAATTAAGGAAAGAATGGAAAGAGTGAAGAAGGCACGGGAAGAGCATGAGAAAGCACAAAGGGTGAATATTTAGGCTTTAAAATTTCTTGATAGTTTGGAGAGTGTCATAGTTATATCAGTTAAAATTAATTACAGAGAAAAAATACTTTAATTTTAGAGAGTTTTTTTCTGTCTTGGTTACTTGTCCAATAATGAAATCTGGAGAAGAGGGCATTTGAGTTCATTTGGTTTTATTGCTTGTGACAAAACCAGTCTCTGGAATTTCTACTAATCCTGTATTTCAAGAAGTCAGTTATTGTATGACTGTTCCAGAATATTTTTCACCTTAAGTACTTGTGTATCCCAAAGTGGGAGGTTTTAAATTCGGAATAATACTTTGCTTCTCTTCCTCAATTCCTGGCACAGTTTGCATGCTTTTTTCTGCTTTAATGATATATTTTAATATGTGGTGGGTGGGAGTTCTAAAAATACAGTTGGGGCGCTAAAACAAATTGTATAGTTTGTATTCAGTAAAAACATGCTCTGCATAACTAATGTGCAATTATACAAAATTAAGAGTAGACAGAGCTATTTCTTGTCATTGGTTTTGAATATAATAGAGTTCTTTGTTTATTGTCATAGCATATCTGCCTGAAACAGTCTCGGCTATTTTCTTTCTCCTAAACCCAGTTGAGCAGTAGAAAACAGGCTGCAGTTCCATTGTTTTGTGTGGAATGATATGCTTTCATCTGCAGGAGGAAGAAGCAAGACGACAGGCAGGAGGAGCTCAGTTTGGTGGCTTCCCAGGTGGCTTCCCAGGTATTTTATTTTTAAGCTATATTTGAAGTAGAGGTGGCTGTTGTTTGCATATGGAGTATTATAACTGTAGTTTTTATAGCATTTGTTCTCAAGACAGAAGAATCTTAAGTGAAGTTTAGAACTTGTCTACAAATAGGTCTTGGAACTCTAGTGGTAAGAGGGATGCGATKCTTTCTCTTAAAGAGGATTTATGCTGTGTAACAAGTAGAGGGAAGATAGAAACCAATAATTGAAGGAAAACAGAATGAAAGGATTTAGATCTGGGAAAACGAAAGAAGCAGCATTTGCTTGATAATGTGTTGAAAAATGAGTATAAAAATGTTTTCAAAATTACCCAGGGTGTCTTTAATCCATTTTGCTTAAGAACAATGGTTTTCAAGTTGAAAATTTGGATTGAATGGGAGGGAAATCTGTGCTGGTTGCAAGCTATTGTTTAACAGAATAGTTTTCTAAAGGAAGTAGTGCAGATTACCTTATAAAAAGGTTATTCTTGACAGTTTCACAAAAATCAGGTGTTCTATGTTACATAATGTGCTGGGGAGAAACAAAAGTACTAATGCTGTTGAAGATTGAGATGTAGTTGAGAGAGTCTCTATCTGGCTGCAGATCCAAATGGAGCATGCACACAGCCTATGTATCATGGTCAGCACGGCTGGGGAAGCTGCTGAATAAGGATTTTGTAAAAGAATCTCAAGTATTTTGCTTAAGGGGTGTTTTTCTTGGTGTTTTGTTGGGGTGGTTTTTTTTTCCCTTTGGTGTTAGTTTTTCAAAATCTAAAGTTCCTGCCAAGTGGAATGTGCCTGGGAATAATGCTGAGCTGCTTCTGCCCTAAATTGTTCACCCCAGGCATTCAAACTCCTTATGTTCTTGAGTTTGAGACCTACCTTATTTAAGTTAATCAAAGAACTGAACTCATTACAAGCCTGCTATTTGATTGGGTTAAAAACATGGGTGAAATAACACATAGGCCTTCAGAGAAAGTGAAGGCGAAGACCCTGCTTTCCATTCAGTGGACCAGCTGTAGCCTTATAGAAGATGCGGCTTTAGAGATGTGGCAAGAGCGGTATGTCTTAGTCTCGGGTGCTTAATTACTGTATAGGTGAGTTCAACTTTTTTCATCATACATTTTTCTTGTGTTGGATTTTTCAGGTGGCTTTCCTGGGGCTGGAGGGATGCCAGGAATGGCAGGTATGCCAGGTCTTAATGAGATTCTCAGTGATCCAGAAGTTCTTGCAGCCATGCAGGTGAGTGTTTGTTAAAATCAAAGCTACCCGTTCTGAATGAGAGAGGAATAGCGCCTCTGAGCCTAAGGGGAGGAAGGGAGATGTGACCTTTTGGATAGCAGTGGGGGGGTTGCTTGCTTATTTCTGCTGTAAAATTCTTTCTTGATGTGTGTGACACCAGACTGTCTGGATTCAATGTTAGCTATTCTGCAAACTAATGGAAGCTTAYTTAAAGATGACACCCATGCTCTGCCCCCCGTCTATGGTATGCAAGATATATACTACATAAGTTGTCATCTCTTTTGAAAAAGTCTRTCAAATATCATTTTCCACATTCTATAATCCACTTGCTCATTTTTTGAATGCACACACTTTGTTGAGGGATAATTATGCACAAACAAAAAATTGTTAATATTTTTCTAGCACAATATATTGTAACAATATTGTGATGAMAATGGAGATAAAATGTTTGAGGTTTTTCCAGAGGCAAAGTATTATCAGGATAGTTCTTCATCTGGCATTTTCTGAATTCATAGTTAGAAGGCTTACTTCCCTAGTGAACCTGATAAATTGCTCAGTTAATTAATTGCTTTATGTCATAACTACTACTCAAGAAAAGAGTTTTAACAGATTAAATGGAACATATCTGATGATACCAGTTTTAAGGGCAGGTGGGCAAGAAAAAGTCAGAGCTATGTAGTTACATTTGCATTCTAATATGATCAGGTATAAAACTGTCTTGTTTGTTTTTCTGGATTGCTGTGATAAAGTAGTATTACATATTGTTCTCAGCTCATTGAAATAAAGGCATCACAAGGGAACCTTTTTCAGTATGCCCTGGAATCACAAAGAAGTCATCACTTTCCATGCAAAACTTTATGGGTTTGTTCTCTTAATGGTTGCTGATGTTGGAAAACAAACTTTTCTTAGGCTGCTGCAGTCAGCAATGTTGGCTTGCATGCAAACCATGCAGAAAAGGCTCCTGACTTGTAGCAGTCTTCCTTACCTGGCTGCTTCCTGCTGTTTAGCCCCTGGAGTTTATGATTAGAGGTTGCTGAAAACAGTGTTGAGATGGAGCTGAATATTAAGTGCTTGTCACATGCCTTTAAGAAAACTACATTGCATGCTGATTACATATGCCTCAACACAGGGTAGGACTCTGTTGCAGCAATGTGTGTTGACAGTATTTTCTGACAGTACAGGCAGGCTTTAACATGTACAGCCTGTTAGCAAAGCCTCGAGTCTCTTACTGTTCTCTTTGTACCAACTTTGTATCTAGATATGATTTATTAGTATTTGATCTATGTCTACACTGCCTCCTTTTCCTAAAATGTCTAACTCTGCATTCTGGTCTTTCCTGAATTGGCTGTGTAAGCTCTAATTTTACAAGACAGTAGTTTCTACTGCTTCATTTCTGCTCAKTGCAGCTATAGAATATGTTGATGGATAATGTTAGTTGGCAGCCATTATGTCTATTATCTGGGGTAACAAAAAAGTCTGAACATATTGAATCATGCAAGTCACTCCAAAATTGCTTTTTAACTGATAGTCTGTAGAGGCTTCTCATAATGAAGAGTTAGTGCCAAAATAGGAGTATTCTACGAATAAAGGCCACCACCTCGGTCTCTTTAGACTTGCTATGATCTCATAATTTGTGAGACTATTCTCCATGAGCAAACACTGAAGTATGCATGAGTCTTCTAACATCTCAGTAAATCTGACAACTGTGTGTGCCTGAAGACAAGCCAGATTAAACTGGCTAWGCTGTTAATTTCATTTTGTCATCCACAGAAACAACCAAAGAACCAGATATAGCTGCCTGTGGCCATGTTTAGCAAAATTATTGTTTGTCATTGGCAAAAATCTTATCTGCTGTAGGTGAACCTGTCTAGCCAGGGGAGTTGGCCTAGATGATGTCCAGAGGTCCCTTCCAACCCTAACAATTCTATGATTTTGTTATCTCTGCAATCCATTATAAAAACTTCTTTCTTGAGGAAGACTTCTGGTTCCATTACCTGAAGATTTATTTATTCAAGATATTTTTTAGTTTTTTGCTCAAAGCAGCAAAACTTCTGTTGCATTTCTTTTCACATAGCTTCTTAGTGGTAGCAAGTTGTGACTTTTTCCAGCGGCTTCTAATGCATGTTATTTTAGCGCATTTACCCCTAAGCTTTCTAGTCTCCAGAAGAATTGATTGAAATTTTAATGTGTTTTATTTTACAATTTTGCCTATCTGGAGGGCTGTCTAGTACTTTGTATCTTGCATGTACAACTGCTTTCTTTCGCTATATGACATTTGTGTTTTGGAGTCAAATGGAAGTTCTTTTCATAAGGAGTATGTGTAAGATGAACCTAAGGATTCCTTATTTGATGTGTTGCCATATGTTAGATCCAGACTTCCAACAAAATGTGTTAAATTGGGAGAAAAAAAAGTGGTAATTTTTTTCTTGGAAATATTTTTCCTTCTGCCACCAAAGACTAGAGCATTAGAAAACTGAATGTCTCCCTAGTACCATTAATAGAATGGCTACCATTCCACCTTATGTACTAAATAAATTTCTTTACAGAAATGTTGATATCCTCAGTCTTACACTTTATTTTGATAATACTGCTCATTAGTGTGAAACCTGGGATGTTATAAACACTTAAGTTGAGAGCTTCCAGGGAGTCACACGAGTACAGAATCATTTACTTGCTGTGAATTTATAGGAAAGTGAAACACAGCATAAATCTGGATATTTAACATTCATTGAGGTGTGCWTTGTCACAAACTAGTGACTAAGCTTACTTAGCTTTTTGTTCCARATTCATATATGGGAAAACACAGACTTAGCAACATGACATGATCTTTATGATCAAGTGCCCTATTTTGAAATCAATTCAAGAAGTCTGAGGTTGTGAAAGTCTTCCTTTTTTCTTTGCATGGGAATCCTGTAAAGTAGAGAGAATGTATCTAGTCTTTCTTTTCTGAACTATAGTATTCAATTTTCCATATACCTTTTAGATTGTCTTTTGTGAGAGAGACAACACACCTGTAAATCCTCCTATAAGCCTGGACTCTTGGTTCCCAACATGTATAAAATATGGTTGAGGCGTGCGGGTGCTTTCAGTGGAGTCCACACCTACCAAATGCAGTTTAGGATCAGACTTGTTAAACAGCTTTGGACTGACTCTGATGCTAGAATAGATACAGGATGATGTTACTGTAGCACAGACATTTCTGAGCACGCTGGTTGGGTTTTAATGGTTTACAAAGAACTTACCATTGCTGTAGCAATGGGTTCAAAATTTAGGGAGCAGTTACCTTTTAGTGAAATTACTTAAATCTCCTAGAAAGAACAACAGATGAAATTGCAGCTAACATCTGTGATTTGTATTGAACATAATAAACTGCTTCTGCACTTCTGTTGGATTAAAATTGGAATTTTTGTAGATATTGCTTWTAATGGAAGCATTTTTCCAGGCTGAGATACACAGATTCATAATGTTRCATACTCGTGTAAAACGAGTAAAACCAGTTCAAATTCAGTGGAGACCAAAGGTATACTAAAAGTATGGGGAAAAGGTATTGATGCTTCTCATACTGCAAAGTGAAGATGGAGTTGTTATTTTTTTGGGCACTGACTTTATTGAGTATGTGGATGTATTTATCAACTGCCGCACCGTTGTGTGGTGAGAGATACCAAGGTTCTCTTCCAAGTGTGGTTTCTCAGTGGAGGTGAGAAATGGATGAGAAATAGATGCATTTTTAAAAGCCAAACATTGCCACAACGTCTGCTCACAACCCAGCAGTTTCAGGCTTCTGCTTCTAGAATGAAGATGAGGAAAGGATGAGAATCAGCTGTTGCTCAGAGTAGAGTTACCCTATCATGCATACTACACACATCAAACTCCTACCTCCTTCAAAATGCATTTGAAAGATGCCTGAACAGGAATAATAGAGTAGGTGGGCTGTGTTTGATAGCTCCTGTTCTGGTGAAACTGAACTCTCATCATATTCCCTTTCTCATACACTGAACTGTTATTGTAACAAGTTTGGTAATGACTCTGGTGTTCACTGACACAGCTTTAACCATGCATTGTATTATTGGGTTGTCTTTAGAGACTTCTTGCCAGAAGTCTAATGTAGTCCTGTCATGTTACAAGCTGAGCAAGACTAGATTCATGTGGAATCACATAACCACTTTTGTTGAGTTGTTTAACAAATGCCCTATTTTTTTTTTCTTTTTGTCCTGCAGGATCCAGAAGTTATGGTTGCATTCCAAGATGTTGCCCAGAACCCAGCAAATATGTCCAAGTACCAGAGCAATCCCAAGGTCATGAATCTCATCAGTAAATTGTCTGCCAAATTTGGCAGTAAACCGTAAAATCCCTGGTTCTTAAAAATCATATCTGAATGGGGAAGATTGGATTTGGCTGACCAGTGTTGCAATAAAAAAAAACCTTTTTACCTCTGATGTTCTTAAGAAGAGAAATGGGGCATTCTAAGGAGAACTTCTCTCTAGCCCCAAGTATTGACTTTATTCAACTATTGGTTTATAGCACTCAAATTATATTCACATGAGCTAGTTTCAACCATCCTTTGTCCAAGAGTTGCAACCTTTTATTATAAGAACTACAGACAGTTTTCTCTAAATGAATGCTTCTATAACAAATTGTAGTATTCCAGGAGTATAAGATAAAAACATGCTATTTTTTTAAGTTGCTCTCACTGAGCAAAGGGGAAAGAACTTTAACAGGTGAAGTCTGTCTTAATCCCCTTAGGAAGAACAGAAAAAAAAAAAGGTGGGACAAGTCTGAGGAATTAACTGGATAAAGGAATTGTCTGCAAATACTTTTTTTTAATGGGTAACTGACTTTATAGCACTGTTATCAGTATAATCATGCTAGCTATTACACACTGGAACTTCTGGTAATAYTATATCATTTTGATCACCACAACTGTGCAGCAAAGGTACAGTTCTATSCTTTGCACAACTTGGTGTGAAGTACATATTGCTGAGGCCACAGATGTTTTGTTACTTGTTCAGTTCTTGTCCAGCACCTTTACGTAACATTTTATTTATCAGTCTGGGTACGGGAGAGCAGCTTATTGTCTGTGCTTGTGCTCATGTCCTTTCCCAGTTGGCAGGCCCTCAGCTGGTTGCACTCACCCTTCCTTGGGGCCCTGCTTACCAGTTGCATCTATTTGGAAACTTTAGAGAAGGAATCATTCCCATCACTACCTCTGTCCCACTGAATGCAAGCCATCCAGAACACGTACAACGCAGAGTTATAGATCAGTAAAGGGGAGAAATACTCAACAAAATTGCAGCTCTGGGTTCTGAGTTGGTTTGAGTCCTTACATGCTCACTGATTAAAATTTCTTGGTCAAATTCCTCCTGTCTCTGTAGAGATGATGACTCATTCTTCATTCTTCACCACATTCTGTAGTCTTTGGTCTTTTCTTGTATCCTTTTGTTTAAAAGAAAATAAAAGTCTGTTGTGGTTTCATGCTTCCATAGTTTTGAGACTTGTGATGTARAAGAAAAAGTGAAAAAGTAATAGGAAAGAGAACATTCTTCTATAACATGCAGTTTAACAGCACGGGTATCCTTGAAGCAGTGTCTATGCTGATGATGTTCAGTGGATTTGTCTGCCAGTACAGACAGTTGTTGCTTCTGTTTGTCTTGGCTAAAACATCCTTGTGGGAAAAATGACCAGTTACCTGTTCATCACTTGAGTCTCAAGGTTTCTGTTACTCTTGTAATTCTGTATCTTAAGCCATAACTGATGTTACCATTTTTAAACATATCTGGTTTGGTGTAGGAACGCAAAAGCAGTTGCAAAAAAGTAAATCCCCAAATGCTTTTTCTCCTATTATTGACCCTGCACAACGAAATGTGAATCTTTTTGCTCAAGAAATACAGTTCTGAATACTTCTCTTCGCCTTTAAAAATAAAGTATGGTTTTGAAAAACAACTTTATGGGTTTTGTAACTTTCTGATAAAAACTATTTTACTTAAATGCAGAAGTGCTTTCATTAAACTGTATATGTAACTTGTTTTATATTGAAACTTAATGGCTAAGGGCTTGTATTCATGACCAAATGAACTGAAATTACAGTTGTGTTGCTGTCTGCGTGGCTTTTGGTCATAGTCTTGATCTCCTGTTCCCAAGAAGAAATACTTGAAGTAGGTCACCTCAATATAAGCTGAATCTTGACTTCTGCATTCAGGCTGCTACATATGTGTTATGCACAAATTACAGTATCTTGAATATAGATTTATTCCCTACATTTCCTGTTACTCCATCTTAGCTGTTTGTCTACCCATGAGTTGTCTAAAGTAGGAAGTTACTCCTAGCTAATAGAAATGATCATATCTGTGTCCTGCCTGCTTGCTTACACATCAGTTGCCCTTACTGAGAGTTGATTGATTCAATAAAAGCATTCTCYCTCATTTTGGTGTTGGTAGTAGCAGCTTAGCTGAATTATTGTTCTTTGGGAATACACTCCTGTGTATCCTATGACTCCCTTGGTGTGTGAGTTTTTTTGGTTTTAGTGTTACTCAGCAGGTTAATTGACAAGCTTTTTGGATCTCATCTCAGTTCCCCAAATCGGTGTGTGGACATCTAAGCAGCTAAACTGGTTTGAACAGAAGTACAGTGCAGAATGCTAACAGCACAAGAAATGAGCAAAGATGAGAAGTTCCAATTGTGGGACATAAGTAGCTAAATAAGGAAGCTATTTTTGTTAGTTGCTCCTGTATTTACTGGCAGCTCCTTCAGGTTCTTTGTTCCATAGCAGCAGAGTAAAGGTGGTCCTTGTAACTGCAGTGGCAATAATCAGCTCTGCTGGCAGCTTGACTCTGAAAGCTGCAAGATGTATTGATGTCAGCTAGGACAGCATGTKGCCAGTCCTGCCCTGATTCAGGTGTGCCTTCCTGCCTTGGGTTCAAGTCCTGCCCTGTGCTGTTCGGCTGATCCCATGCCGCAGATTGGGTGACCTGGGCTGCGCAGGAGTGATACACCTGCAGCTGACTGCTAGCAGAGGCTCATAGCCTTGTTCCTGTGTGTGAGTCCCAGAGACTTAACTGTCCTCTGGTTCATCTGCTGTCCAGGGGAAAGTAAGTGTCAGCTCAGTTGCTTCTTACAGGCTATTTTAGTTCACAAGGAGTTTTTTGCATAGTAATGTGGAGAATGCAAAGCTTGGTGCCTTTACCAGAATTTTTTGGGAATTTTCTCTCCCTTTGTTACTGGGCTATGAATAAATGGTATTTGTTGACGTGGTTTGGTTTGTCTTTGGGGGAAGACAGTGATTGAATGAGAAGGAGCCAGACTGTCTAAAAGCTGGATAAAGGCAGGTCATACAAGCCTAGGTAGAGCACTGATAGGCCAGAAGCAGAATGAGTCAGTGAGTATTAAAGAGCCGTTTAAAGGTAAAACCATGTTACAGAAGCAGCTTTTTGCAAGTGCTGTATGTAGTATAAAATATCTGTCTTTAAATGCCACCTTGTTTTTTCTTGTTTGTTACTTTCAGACCTTTTGCATAAAGCTCATACAAGCCACACTATGCATATGCCTGTATGTCCCTCTTCTGTGGGATGGAAGACCAAGTAAGATTGTTAAGGGAGCGCATGGCATGTGCTGTCCAAGCAGAATCCTTCAGCTATATGGATGGGAGGGTTGTGGACCTAGCCAGGGGGAGCTGGAGCCAAGTTAGGTTTTGCATGTACCTTCCCATGGATCATGGCATGCTGCTGGCTGGAAGTGTTTGGAGCCCATTTGAAATCCCACAGGACGTGTAGGCTGAGGGATCCTGCAGTGCTTTCAGGACTGTAGAGCAAGCGGGTTATAGAACTACAGGTAGAGGCTGGAGGATTGTTTGCTTTTGTTTGCTGCAGGGCAGTCTGATAGTGGCAGTTACTGAGTTACTGGTATTGAAATGGATTGTTACCCTGGAGCTGGAGGGTGGTTCACTAGTAAGTAGCAGGTAGAGAAAGGTATCTCAACAACTGTTTTCAGAACTTTGCAGAGGTGGACCTCAACCTTGCTTCATGCATGGTCGAGTGATGGCAGCATTGTAGGAAAGCAGTTCTGGATTATCAAAGAGCTGAAAGTGAAGTGAAAAATGGTGTCCAATCAAGACCATCTCCATGTTCCACAAGAACAGTACCACAAGACAAATCATAGGAGGTCAGTAGTGTGATACAATAAAATGCAAATACAGAGGAAGCAGGAACAGTTTTAATGTGACAAGTAATAAAGCAGGTCAGGTGGATGCTGGTGGAGCTGTACTACAGAGCAAGAAAAAAAATCAAGTGACCAGGCTACAAGACATTGATCACCTTGTGAATCAGAGCTTGGGTAAATTATATTCACTTGATGTGATCTGCACAAACAGGAACTTCATGTGAAACAAACCTTTCTTCGTCCCTACTGACTGGGCATCTCGAGGTCCCACTGTAGGTAAATACTGAAGACTTTCTTGCAAATCTGAATCTTGATGACTAACCAAATCCAGATGTTAACTTGTAATCTTGCTAACAGAAGTGTTCCTACTGGATATGTCTGCTGTACAAACACACTTTTGAAAGCTGTATTCTAGATGGATGATCTCAGACAAGCTTGAGATCTTGTCAATAAATAAATGTATTTGCAGAATGTGTTATGTCTCTTTGTTAAGTGAATTACAACTTTGCCATCTTCATTGTTGCACAGAATTTTTTAAAATGTATAAACATTTATTTCAGAGGCTACAAGAAATGTGTGTTGCTACTATATGTAAAATAATTAAACATGAAGGATTACAGGGTTTCGGTTAGCAGGTTATCTTAGAATTATTTCCTGAAGTAAAGCAGCTGCAGCAGTCCAGATGGTAAGCATAATTTTTGTAGAATAAAAGGTATTCAGAAAGACAAGGTACTCATTGCTCAAGTGTAAAGTAAGTAACGAGGTGAAGCCTGAAGCAGGTAATTGTAAATGGAATTATGTTATTGAAACATTTAGTTCTCTAACAGTCTCACTGGTGGGTAAGAGTTACTAGAAATTAGTTGAATTTGCATTTTGCATTTCAGAAAKAAAAATGTAGCCAAAGTCATGTAAGAACCAGCACAGGGTTCAATAAAATTAGCTTTTAAAACAGGCTGAAGGTACAAGTTAGGAAATCATCAGAATTGGATAGAAAAATATCGAATTGCTATATTGAGAATGAAGTGTCTGAGCTGCTGCCAAATGCACTGCCTCTCAGAGAAAATTTATTCTGTTGTTCAGCCTCTAGTGTCTAGTTCTTGCTTGGAAAAGAAAACCACCTCTGCTTTCTTATTTCAGAATTTTAGAAAATTGGTCTAAAATATGGCTTATTGCTAATATGGCTTATTTATAAGGAAAAATTAACACAACTGTTCTACAAGATGATTTGCCATCACACTTTCTTGTGTGTAATCCTACAATGAGGAAAAAATATTGGAAAAAAATAGATTTTTCAGAAGCCATTTTGTAATCTGGCACATTTTTCCTGTAGTCCCTTGTGTGAAAACTTTTCAAACCAGAAAAAGCAAGATTCTGAACTGGAATTAATTACTAGTCATTAAAAAAAAATCAGAAAAATGTGCATTTAGAACAGTTGTTAGATATTTATCAAATGCCWGTGGGAAAACGCAACATCAAGACAACAAAATCTGTGTTTGACAATTACTTAGTCTATGTAAAACTGTAAAACTAGAAGGTAGATGAGGGATGTTTGGTCTACTTAGGCTATTGAGCAAGCACCAAGATAGGAGAGTAAATGTAATAATGACAAATGAAAAATAATTTCAACTTTCGATGTCTCTCGACCTAGATGAAGTATGTTGGGAACATTCTGTGTCATTCTAGAGCCTCAGTCAAAATCTGTTCAGACAAAGTGCACACACGTGCTTAAGAAACGGGTTTTTTAATGTTTGTGATTACGATGATTGCTTCTGGAAGGGGCTGGTTTTACCTTGCCCTTGATACTTAAGTCTGATCTTGACAAGTCGGTGTGGTCAAATTGCTCTATTTAATGAGTTCAGATTGTCAGGACATGTGATCTCATTTGTTAATTTCTAGTTGTTTTTATCTATGATGTACTGGCAGTATGATCCAGTTTATCCACCTTCTCTGAGAGACAGTTTTGCAACAGATTCAGAAAGTCCCTTTGCAAGTAGTAATTAAATTTCATCTTGACATGTTTGCACTCTAACAAATTGAATTTCTAAGCAAAAATAAAGGAGATAAGAATTTCTGATTTTTTTTTTTAAWTWATGTTAGAATATGGAGAGTAGAAGGGTAAAATTAGTTTAAGTCTAGAATTCATCCTTTTCTTGCAGAGGTAGGACACAGTCCAGAGGCAGTAAGTTTGACCTCTGCAGTCACCAACAGTATCCTCATTCCTTGTCACGAAACAGAAACAAAGTTTGGGCCAGCCAAAGAAAATCCATCAAGGATAAGGTTTCTCAAGATTGATTACCTTGTACAGGAACCTACGGAATTACGCAAACTAGAAATTACAAAAGATGCAGTTCAGAGAATATGTTTGTACTTGTAGTTGCTTAATTTAGTTCACTTCTTCCAGGCTTTCCCACAGAATTTACAGATTTGAGGAAAAGTAGGTAACTTGGGCCTTCTGTCCTTCCTTAAACCCCATTTGTGCGTGTTAGGTGACCTGTTGAACTTGTGGCATTTCTGTGGAGACCTTAAGACCATGTCTGCATGAAAGCTTTTATGTAGGTAGGTTTGGATAGGTTTTCAGGTAATTTCCTTTATTTTCCTTGGTAGAATACAAGGCACATCTTGTTTAACTGTATCTGTAGTGTATCCTCTTGCTTCTTGGACAGCTTCATTAGGTCTATATGTTCAAACAATAAAGTAAGTTGCTTTTAGGATATTGCARTTGTTACATTACCTGTTAATACTGTTTTGCAATATAGACAGGACACTGTGTTGTATGAAAAATATTGCTAAATATAGTAGGAATAGTGTAGGAGCATGTTTATGATGGAATTCCAGTCTGCAGTATAAACTGACACTTTGGTGAAAGCTTCCCTTGGCACAGGAGGAACAAAATCACAAAGAACAGCAGTAATGGGAGTCTGTGTCCTGTTTGAGGCATTTCTCCTAAAAGTTCATGGAGCTGGTTGTGCAATCACTTTGTGTAATTGTTTCCTGTACTGTAAAACTTCTGCCTGCTTAAGTGACAGGAGATAGCCAATGACCTGTTTACACCTTAATTCTAAATTAAGGTCTGAGTCTTTTGCATCCAGGAGTGTGTCACATGTGATTTATTAAGAGTATATCCATGTGGGCTTAACTAAAAAGGTTTTATTAAAAATTAAATGATGATCAAAGATAATTAACAACTGAATGAAAAGTGAATGATAGAATTGTTACTAAGTAATAATTGAATGGTAAATAAACAGTGATTTAACAATGTTTTAAATTATTGTTTAGACAATAATTTACACTTATTACCATACTTCTAATAATAAAGCTATAGCCAGAAACTGCAGCTAATATACAATATACTTCTAGGCTTCATGTAAAATGTCACCTCATTATAGATATCATATGTTTTGGAAGGGGATCTTTCAACCTTGAGCTTTAACCTTTAGAGCCATCCCTGCTCAAWGGGGAGATCATTGCCAAGCAGGCTGCTACTGCACAGGAGAGCTCAATGGACTCATGGGGGCTACAGAGGTTTAGAATATAAAATGAATGAGAATATACTATTACTCKTAGTCAGAGCTCCTTTTGGTGTATGTGCAGGTGTGCAGCTGTAGCAGTTTCACTTCTGTCTAGTCCCAGCTCAGGCTGGTACTGTGAGCTCCTCCTAAGAGAGGCCTCAAATCCTTTGTTCCTGGATAAGATATGGCTTAAGATGCTTCTCTTTGATGRGATTTGCACTGCAGGGATGATTTCAGTCAGGCCTCTTTTCTGGTGATGCCTGAACCCAAGTACTGTTCACTCAGTCACAGAGGGTGCATCCATCACAGGGCATCTTACATATCAGCCGGCTGATGAAGGAACATCTTCTCAAAAGGGAATGGCTTACCCAAATATGTGACAGAAACTCTTGGGAACAGCGTAATATTCCAACTGCCCTCCCCTTGTTTAACTAATGGATCATATAGTGATTCCTACCACTAGGAGCTCTTGCAGCTCAAACAAGAGGCAACTGGGGAATGGAGGCTGAAGAACTGAGAACCGCAAATATGAAGAACCAGTTAGGAAGTAAATATTTCTTTCAGAAAGAGAGAACAAAAGATGATGGGAGTATCAACAGAAACCAAAGACCCCAGAAGCAACATGATACAAAGCTAAAGAGAATATTAATTGTGATCTTTAATTATAGTTTTTTTTTCTGATGTGTAGGTGAAACTAACAAAAAAGGAGTGATTGTTAACACAGGCAAAACCTTGAAGCTATCTGGAAATGGGTATATTACATAAAAATGGGAAAAAAACCTGACTGGATACAAAGACACGTGGTGATGTATCACCTCCCAGGTGTTATGAATTGTGGCATGTCCAAACTCATTTAATTTCCTCAGCTCTTTCATACTTGTGGAACCTCTTCTACATAAAGGGTTAAGAGGAGGCTATAGGATTATTATAGGATATTTTCCCAAACTGTGTGTTTGATAGCCTTGTCTTTGTGTGCCCTAAGTGCAGTGAGCCATGGCTCCCCTGTACTTTGACCAGCTACCTGTGTCTAGTGCTGTCTTGCTAGGACTTCTCATTCCATCCTAAAACACCAAAGGGACTGCACTGCAGGGATGATTTCAGTCAGGCCTCTTTTCTGGTGATGCCTGAACCCCAAGCCAAGAGATGTTCTGTTTGTAGTGGTGTGCTGCAGRCTCTCACCATGATGGCAAAGGAGGAGCAAGGGCATACAGACTGAGAAAAGAAGTAAGCAAAACAGAATAATGGARTTGTTTAATTTGGAAAAGACCTCTAAGATTGAGTCCAACTGCAAACCTAGCACTGCCACATCCACCACTAAGCCATGTCCCCAGTGCAGTATCTATGTCTGTTGTAAACACCTCCAGGGATAGTGACTCAGCCACTTCCCTGGACCGTGTGTTTCAATACTGGGCAACCTCTTCAYTGAAGAAATTTTTCCCAAGATTCAATATAAACCTCCCCTGGAGCAACTCGAGGCTGTTTTCTCTTTTCCTGTAACTTGTTATTTGGGAGAAGAGGCTGACCCCCACCTTGCTACAATCTCCTTTAACTTGTAGTGCACTAAGTCCCACCCAAGCTTCCTTTTCTCCAGGCTAAGCATCCCCTTATGCTTGCAAATCCATCAGACTCGATTGGTCCACATGGAATAAGAGGAAATCACTGTCTTGAAAAATATGTTACTTTAAAGATACCAGACTTTAGGTAGGTAGAAGGGACTGTAGTTAGCAAAGAGCAGAATCAGAATGGGAAGTTTAGTATTGCTTACTCCTTGTAATTAAATGCTTATGTTAAATGTTTGGGAAAGGGAACCACAGAATCACAAAAAGGGTCATGTTAAGAAAGGACCACAGTGGGTCATGTAATCCAACCTTCCTGTTGGAACAGGGTCATTCCAGAGCACATGATGATCCTTCTGGGTCCTTTTCAACCCAGGCTGTTCGGTGATTCTCTAGTGGAATTGCTAAAAAAAAAAAAAAAAAAAAAAAAGTCAGTATTGCTATTAAATATGGCACAGCATTGTGTCCAGAGGGTTCCTGAATATCTCCAGTGAGGGAGACTTCACAATCTCTCTGGGCAACCTGTTCAGTGTCTCACTGCACAGTAAAGAAGTTCTTTCTCTTGTTCAGGTGCAACTTCCTGTGCATTAGTTTCTGCCCCCTGCCTCTTGTCCTATTGCTTGGCACCACAGAGCAGAGCCCGGCACCATCCTCTTACCACCCTCCATTCAGATGGTGACAGCCACTGATGAGGTTCCTTCTCAGTGAACCGCCTCTTCTCGGTGAGAAGCGAAGCTGCTGGTGGAGAGAAAAGGCGCTATTGTAGTTACAAAGGAAGGAACAACAACGCATTTCCCGGATACCCTAATTCTATATTTTTCCGAAAAGCCTCACGAAAGATTCCGAGCGCCTCCGCCGGCTCCCCCCGGCCCGGAGCGCGTGCGGGGCGGGGCCGCTGGCGCACGTGACAGGGCGGGTGCCATGGCGGGCGCGGGGGCGGCGCTCGCTCGCTCAGAGCTGGCCGGGGCCGCGGGGCCGCCGGGCCGGGTGGCGGAGCAGGCGCAGCCGCAGCCGCCGCGCTCCCCGAGAGCCGTCGCGATGTCGTCCGTTGCCTCGTACGAGAGCCTGGTGCACGCCGTGTCCGGGGCCGTGGTGAGCGAGCGGGCCGGCGCCGGGCGCGGGGCTGAGGGCCCAGCGGGYGGAGCGGCCGTACCGGCCTGGCGGGGGGCGCGGGGCGCGGGCCGCCGGCAGCCTTCTTTTGGCCTTTTTTTCGCCGGGGAACCGGCGCGGGACTTGGGGAATCTGGAGGCCAGCTGTGGGCCTKAGCCGCCGGAGCCTCCCCTGAGCCAGGGAAAGCTGCAGGCGTGCCCCTCCGAAAGCCGGGAACTGGGCATCACTTCAGCGGTGAAAATCTAACCTTCCCAGAAGCTTAGGCAGAGGGGCAGCACCTTAGCTGTGTGATCCGAGAGCTGTACCAAGCATCGTCCTCCTGCCACGGTCTCATAAGTACTTAGAAGTTGGGAAGGGTGAGGTAGCACATAGGTGTTAATCAAAATGTAAAGGGGGCGCAGTGCAGCCAGAGGAGGTTTGTATCGGTTGTTGAATTTGATTTTTCATATGACGCTTGTAAATTAAAAAGTCGCATTTAAGTAGATTTCCTAATATGCACAGTCCTTGATTTTTTCTTTCCAGAGTGCTAGCTCTATGTTGCAAATCAGCTTTCTACTTCCAACAGATAAAGCATTTTAGCACATATAGCACGTTGGATTGGGCAAACTGTTGGATAGAAAGAGCTCTTCACGTCTCCTGTAGGATGAAAGTCTTAAATATGACTGAACAATAAAGACTGGGACAGGCTGCCTAGGGAGGTCATGGAGTCTCCCTCTCTGGAGACACTTAAAACCCACCTGGATGCATTCCTATGTCACCTGCTCTAGGTGACACTTCTTTGGCAGGGGTATTGGACAGGGTGATCTCCAGAGGTCCCTTCCAAACATGACAATTCAGTCTTATTAAGCCTCTGATAAAGGCTGATTCTAACAGGCAAAAAAACCATTAAGGAATGTTTTGCTTTTGTTATAAATAAACACAAGATTTTTGTCTGCCCTTTAAGTTGTTTTAAATCTGCTTATTTAAACATCAAAGACAGTGGGGATTTTGCTTGTGCTTTCAAAAAGTGGAACTCTCTCAAATGATCTCGTTGTTGAAATGCAACCCATTCTCCTTTTGCTGGCTTATACAAAAGTCAGTAATACTTTCTAGACCTTGCTGTTAACTTCTCACTTCAAATACAGATCTCTGTGATCAGGTTGTGATCCTGGGCAAAGTTTGTGGTATGAACCAAACTTATAAATCCACCCATAAACCCAGAACTGTGTTGAGGTAATGTGTCAGAAGCACATGTCAGACCACAACATGATAATTTTATTTGTATTCTAATATACTGAATTCTTTAATTCTGCATGTAGCTAAAACGTAACCTTCCTGTTGCAGAAGCTATAGGGGTGAGGATTTTATAGGAGTATTATAGTCAGGCTGTTTTGTTGGCTGAAAAAGAGTATTTGAATTTTTTGTTATTACTATTTTTTATAAAGCAAGCCTCAGGCTGTGGTCCTGCATGTGTCATCTTGGGAGCAGTCATCTCAGGCCATTTGTTCTAGCCACCTCTTGGCTACTGCACAATTGTTTATCCAGTGCTGTGACTGGTCAATGAACTGATGTGACTGGAAAAAGTTATTTTTCAGCTGGATTAGTTTCTGTGTCTGCATCATTGTGTAGGTGCCCAGAAAGTTATGCTGCCAGATTGGAGGAGGCAGGGGTGCCAATACCGTTGACCAAGAGCCTGAGATTGCATGAACCAGTCTGTACCTGTCCCTGTGATTATTCAGTGGTAATGTGACTTGACTTGGYAAACTACTGCGATCCAAATGCTGACAGGGAGGTGGTGGGAATGCTGACAGCAAAGCCTCACCCTTCCAGCAGTGCAGGGTAAAACATGGCAGCATCTGTTCTTGCACTCAGTAGTATAACTTACTTTACCTCTGGTCTCAAGTGCAATTCAGCAAGGAATCTGAATCCACTTCAATGGCTTTTGTTGTTGAAGAAAGGACAGGTCCTGCTCATCCCTCTTTCCCTTCCTTCTAGGCATGACATCCTGTCTCCGCCATATGCTTCTGGGCTCCTCCTCATTATGTAGTTAAGGTGTTCCATTTGTAAACCCAGGAGAAATGTAATTTGGCTTTTCTGTTTCCCTCAATTTAGCAGCAGAAGAGAGAAGGAACAAATTGTTTTTTTATGTGCAGTGTTTTGTTACTTAGTAATGACATTCTCTTGATCTATAGTTTCATATACATTTTAAGCCGGTTTGACACTCAAACACTGGAACAGACTCCTTAGAGAGATGGTCAATGCCCAAAGCCTGTCAGTGTCTAAGAGGCATTTGAAAAATGCACTTCAAAATGTGCTTTGGCTTTTGGTCTGCCCTGAAGCAGGGGGCAGCAGGACTAGGTGATCATTGCAGGTCCCCTACAACTGAAAAAGACTATTCTGTGTCTTGTGCCCACCCATTTGTCCTGTGTGACATTAGCCCAACTGTCTCCTCCTTTCCATTTTCTAATTTTGAGTGCAAGTGTATGTGTGTGTGTTGCTGCCATACGGTTCATTGCATTGAGAGTAGGATCCACGATAAATCCCACTTTGGGAGGATGCAAGTAGGATAAATTGAGCAGAGGAAGGCTGGGAGTTGTAGTGACAGTGCAGTCTTGTTCTGTGTGTAGGCATAACTGCTTTTTGAGGCTGTCTTCAAAATTGCAGTAATGCAGCTCTCATTAGGAGGTGTATTACAGCTCTTTCTGGCACTTTTTTGTGCTGATACTGACCTTCTAACTGAGATATATTTTTTATAAATTTTCATCCAGATCTGTTCATTAATCCTTCTTGCCGTCCAGCTGGGTATATGGTAGGTACCGAGAATGAGCAGACAGGACAAGTACATGGGAGAGCAGAACCAACTGTTTTTGCAGGAGCCCTAACTAAACGGGTTAAAATAACCAGGCAGTTGTGGCCAAGTCTGTCCTTTCATAGGCTTCCTGCTGTTATGAAAACTGGAGAGACTTAAATCGGGTTAAGACTTCAGACCAGAGTTGGTTTAGTGTTGGAAACACCACTGGAAAAGTAATCCTCTGCTGCTGGTTGTAGAGATAGGTCCAAGCAGCCTTCTCAGGAGCTGGAGTATTTCCAGAAGCAAAGTTCACTTAAACATATGGCATAAGACATCTCTAGAGGAGCTCAAGTCACGAAGTCACAGTGGGCATTGTACTTCAAACACAGCATTGAGTGACTTGTGGTATCCCAGAACTTCCCACCATTTAAAAAGTTTGCACAGCTGCTAATGGAAGAGGTGCCACAGCTTTAGCAGCCACCTGATGCATGGAAAACAGGTTTACACCAAGCCAGGGCCTTTTTTTTTGTTAGATCTCTTTTCCAAAAGCTGTACAGTGTTATTGTTAGAGTATTAAAAAATGAAGAAGGTGAGTGATGGCAATGAAGGTGAGAGAGAGGGAATGGCTGCTTGTATGGAAGATAAGGGCATTTGCAAATACGTATTTAACCCTTTTGTAAAGGATGGTGTCGGATACTTTTTCCATTTAGGGGCTTTAATGGTTGGTTCACACAGGAAGTGAAGAGGCCATCGTATTCACAAGATGTGAATCTGGTGACATCTGGATCATCATATGTAATTTGTGCCACTGGAGGTGTCTTGGTAGGCAGATCTTTATTGCCAAAACTGGAATTTAGCACAAAGCTAGAGTAAGTCCTGGAAAAATGTACTACCAGCTCTTTAATGAATAGAAGTTTTTGTTTGGTYACTGTTTTCTTATGTCAAAAGGAAGTTTTTGTACCTTGTGTCAGTCTTTTTTTGTGTTTGTTTTTAAGATAGAAATTAGGTGTTGAGGCTAATGGGAGGCAGAGAAAGTGCAATATGTTTGTCTTCGGATGCCCACTAGATCAACTCTCAGATTTCAAAAACTTTCTCTTTTGGCAAAAAAATTTAATGGTTTTAATTTTAGCTTGATCTAATGCAAGAAAAAAAAAAACAAGCAAAAAACAACCCTCATTTGTAAGTATGGGACCAAAAATGCATTTTTATATGTGGAGATTATCCCCTTTTTAAACTTGTTCAGCAGACTTGTTTTGGGGTGAGAAGTGAAGAGCTGCAAAGAGTCTAGCAGGCACTGTATAAGCAACTGACACACTGTATAGCCAGTTTATTTTGTTTTTCAGGGCAGTATGACTGCAATGACTGTATTTTTTCCTTTGGATACAGCTAGGCTTAGACTTCAGGGTAAGTGTCAAAATCTAGTTTCTTTGTACAATGGCATTTCTGTTCATCTTGGCCTGGGCACTTGTAAGGGTGGTTGTAGGGGGGTGTGTTTTACACAAACAGGAACCTTACCCAACACTAACACCATTTTTCCAATTGAAGGTACTTCTTCCTTTTGAAAGTTGGGTGACCCTTTAATTAGCTGAAAAGGCTGTTGATTTGTGGTCATACAAAGCTTTTAAATTACTATCTAAGACTGAAGAGAAAAACAGAGATGTGAGATTGCACAGGATTATATTTGCATGTTGTTGTGTTTGACTGCTGAGAACACTCAAAATGCACAGGCATTATCATGAAAAGCAAGTCTAGAATTATTCCTTAGGATGGTTTAAAGGGAGAAGTGAGGGTTAGAACTGGCATTAAGAATATCCAATATTTACAAAAATCCATCTGGGTATAAGCTGTTGTCCTAACACTCTGTCTTCTAATCAAAAGTCGCAGAATCACCAAGCATTTTAGTGCTCTGATTGGAGCTCTATTAAGAACTGGAGGGAAATCATCAGCCAGGTCATCAGAAGTATGTGGTTGAGAAATGACCAGCTTTCAATGCAGGAAGAGACTGTTTTGCTAAGGCGTAGCTATTTGCAGATGAGCTGTAGGAGATTGCTCTGCTACTGGTGCTAGTCTGGTATCCAGGGAATTATTTTGAGAACAATTAGGCAGGCCCGATTCTAGTCCTCCACTGAAGAGGAACCTACCTTCAGTTCATGTCACAACTATTAGGAACTGGTAGTTACAGATACTCTGGRGCACAATAGAACCTTCTAGTCTGGGGAAGAATAAAACAAGGAAGTGGTCTTACCTTGCAAATGAAAATAAGGAGAAATAGGGAATTTCTTTCCTTTATAAGGAAGAAGAAACGTGCTTGTGTTCAGAATTGCAAGCATAAGGACTTGAAAAAGAGTGCTAAAAATTTGAATCAGAAGTTTGACTCTTCTGTTTTCCAGTTGATGAGAAGCGGAAATCAAAGACAACACCGGCAGTCCTTTTGGAAATAATCAAAGAAGAAGGCCTGTGAGTAGATACTAATTTTCTGCTTGTCTTCCTGTAGGCAAGCTCCAAAACTAATTTGAATATGCTTTTAAAGTGAACATTTAGCCTGAATCTGTGTGCACAGAAATGTCTCCACACAAGTGTGATATGACTTGCATAATCTTATGTGTTCATCTTTAGCTAAGATTAACTTTCTTGAGCACCTTATGCAATTGATCTGTTCAGTGATGTAACTGTGCCTTCATTAGTGAGGTAGCTGTGCCTCCTCAGAAATGCAAATGTTCCTTCATATACCTGATCAACCAGCTTTGTCTGCCTGGATTCTTGGGTGTGTCAATTTTCTCTAACCAAGATGAAACTCCCGGACAACTAAGCCACTTTTAAGAGGAGAATTGAGACATGTTTCCCGATTGGAAGGTTTTTTCCTCCTCCTAAGTATATAGAAGTAAACAACACATGACACTTTATGCTGATGGGATTCAAGACCTATCTAAAAGCAGTTACCTTTCAGTAGTGCTGTGCTTTAATATTTGTCATAGTCTGAGCTGGCTGGGAAAAACAGTTGTGTGCCTGTCCTTGTTAGAAGTATTTTCCTGACTGAATCCCTGGAACTCCTAAGTAGACTAGAGCTTCCAGAACATTAAAGCTGACAAAAGTTTAACTTGGGCCATAATGATCTGTGCCACCTTTGAACTTGGGCAGTTGTATGCATGACTTTGCCAGCTGATCTCTTGTTCACATTCTCGCATTACCTCTGTCATGGGAGGGTGGTAAGTAAAATTCAATTTAAAAGGCAAAAGAAAAAGGCAACAAAGAGAAATGAAGAAGTTAACTGAAGTGGTATCATGGTTTTAATGCTGGCCAAATGCCAGGTACCCACAACAGCTGCTCTGTTGCCCTCCCCTGCCACAGCTGAACAGAAGAGAGGAAAAAAAAAAACTTAACAAAGGGTCATGAGTCTAGATAAAGAACTAGGAGAAAACACTCCAAGGGCAAAACAGGTTCAATTTGGAGTTGCAAAGTGAATTTATTGCTAACAGAGACAGAGGAGGATAAGGAGAAGTAAAAATAAACCCTTAAAGACACTCTTTCTTCCCCCAACCCCTCCCTCCTTCCCACCAATAGCACAGGGAGACAGGGCAAGGGGGTTTTCATCAGTTTGTTCCTGGGATMTTCTTTCACTGCTTAGGGAAAGGAGTCCTCCCTGCTGTGCTGTGGGGTCCCTCCCATGGGAGACAGTTCTCCACGAACTCCTCCAGCGTGGGTTCATCTCACAAGTGCAGTTGTCCCAAAACTGCCGCAGTGTGGGTCAGTCATCCATGGGGTGCAGTCCTCCATGGACAGGCTCTTCCAGCCTGGAAGCAGGGACCCTCCCTCTCCACTGGGACTCCCATGGGACCACAGTCTGCTCCAGGCATCCTCCCACTCTGGCATGGGCACCTCACCATGGGCTGTGAGTGGATCTCTGCATCCCTCGTGAACTGCATGAGCTGCAGGGGCACAGCTGCTCCACCATGGTCTTCACCACAGCCTGCAGAGGAATTTCAGCTCAGGTGCCTGGAGCACCTCCTCCCCCTCCTTCTCCATGGACCTTGGTGTGTCCATGCTGTTCTTCACATGTTCTCACCTCCTCCTTCTCTGGCTAGGAGAAAACTCTGTGCCCCTTTTGTTTTGATTTCTTCTTAAATATGTAACCAACCTCTCTAACTGGCCCAGGCTTGGCCAGCAGCATGTCCATAATCTTCAGAGCAATCAGAGATTGGCTCTGCTGGACATGGTGGAAGCTTCCAGAAACTTCTCAAAGATCCATCTTTGTGGCCCTCCTGCTACCAAAAACTGGGCCAAGCAAAACCAACACAGGTGGAAAGACTGCAAAAGGGGTCATCCTACTTTTCCTGTGAAACAGAAAAATCAGTAACCCTGGCAAGAGAGAAACATTGCTTCTTCCAAAGGTATGGGAAGGCCTGGCTAGGCAATGGTACTAATTTTAGAGATGCATTTGAAGTAACAAAAAAAGCCAAAACAGCAACAAATTTGAGATGTGATATGAGATCATAAACATTTTGTTCACATCAGCTTGTCGAGTCTTGTCTCATTATCATACCTTTGTAGACTGCTTGGTTGTCTAGATAAAGCAAATAGGTTTTGTTAAAGGACTTCCTGTAGAAGTTTATCACATAAGTTTGCTTTTTTGCCCTGCACTTCCATCCTTTTGCAGGTGATCTGAAAGGTGTTCACTGGTGTACACCAAGTTTTTCTCAAGGTTGCAGTGAATTATGGGTGCTACTCCTGACAATTTAAGTTGTTAAAATAAACTCATGGGTTTTGTTTTAGTTTCATGTTTTGTGCTGCAAGATGTTTCATTTGAAAAACGTCAGAAGTTGTTCTGTATAAATCAAGCAAACCCAAAATAACACTCTCAGTTAGAGGACATGATTCCTAGAGAATGTTTCTCCCTTTCTTCTCCAGCACAGAAGAGATAGGTAACACAAGAATTGTTTTAATTTGGCTTATGAATAACTGCATTGTCAGTTAATTTGTAACTGTATGGTTAGCTAAGCCTGTAACTTCAGAAACAGTCTTAATAATAATATGTGTTCCCAGCTATATGGGAGGGAGAAGCACTTGATGGATTTGAGACAAAAAAGTAGCATTTGTATTTTTAAGAAAAATCAGATGCTGTGTTTACCAGCCTTGCATCTTTTACAGTCTTATTGGAGAGCCTTAAATTCTATGTACTCCTGGTATTTTAACAAATACTAAAGAGCCTCCATAATTACAGCTGTTGGGGAGTTTTTTTATGCTTTTAACATGATACCTGCTCTCTCCCTGTTCTGGTGCAACTCCATTGAAGGTGTGTATCATTATCTGTTTTTGGATGTATTGTAGAACATGTTGGGAATGTAGGACAGCTGTTGAGGTGTCCCTGTTTTACAGGTTCATCAGGCCTGTCAGAGAAGGGAGCTTTGTTAGTCAGCTGTTACAAAATCATTCCTAAATCAAGACAGATTTAGATGATACTCACTTTTTTATCTGTGGTTAATCTAGTCAAATTTAACTAGGTAATGTCTTTTTCTCACTTAGCTGACTGATCTGCCCTAGATTTTACTGTAAGACATTTGTTAAAAATTCTTTCCACCTGTGTATCTTATGGCCCAGGTTGCATCCTTTGCAAAACTCTCCTTGATGGAGTATATTAATTTTTGTAACTAGTCTTCAATGTTTAAATTGTGTGTGAGAATCCAGATAATTTTTCCCTTACTCAGGAGTTAAGTATGGTTTATTACCACTGTTAATAAAGATCTATCTAGTTAGTACTTTGCGTAGTATACAGCATTGTATCTCTGGTATTCTCCAGCAATATATAAAATCAGCCAGATCACATAAATACTCTGTTGATCCTTACTATGACTTTTTGCTCTCCATTAGGTTGGCACCGTATCGAGGATGGTTCCCTGTTATCTCCAGCCTTTGCTGCTCCAATTTTGTTTATTTTTATACATTTAATAGTCTTAAAACCCTCTGGGTCAAAGGTCAGCATTCAACCACTGGAAAAGACTTGGTTCTTGGGGTAGTTGCAGGTAATACTTAAAAATCTCCTTTTTGTCAAAAATGTATTTTTGGTATATTCTATGTAATGATTTTCTTTATGAAGTCCTCTGGAGGTTACACTGAGTCCTTACACTTCCCACTGTATGCAGACCTACTTCTTTCCTATTGCTCCTCTGTGTCCTACCCACCTCCTAATGAGATGCATAAAGTGATACTGTGAATTCTGGCACAAAACACAATGCTCTTGTGGCTTAGTATGATATTTGTGTCTGGTGTGGTGCTTAGCAGGTATCTAAGCATCATMACTTAGGTGCTGAAGACAAGTGGCAAGGAGAGCTGATAGCTGGGTTTTTTTCAGAGGAAAAGATACATGCCAATTTTGAAATAATTTCAATTGCAGTAAGAAAGAAATTTTAATGTAAGCATTTGGGTGTCAGAGTTGGTTTTGGGTTGTCACCTGAAAGTGACAGGAAGTTCCTAGATATATGCAGGTCCATTGGGACCATATGTTCTTTTTTAATCCATCCTCTTATGTGGATGCTGYTGTACCTTCTTTGAAGGGATGATAACATTAGTGACTTTACTAGCAAATCCAGTGTGGAAAGTTACCACTGTGGGCCTTGTGTTTGCCAGTAATATTCTTCAGGGGCAATTGTTCATGCTAATGCATAGAAATAAGCTGATTTAAAAATAAAGGCCTGTAAGAAAGGCCTGTAAGAAAGGCCTCTGGTTTTTGGTTTTTTTTGGGGGGGGGGTGGGGAAGGGAGTTGATAGTTTCTTGTACTTGCAGTGTAGGTGTAAGGACTGGCTGAGTAGCTGATGGAAATAAGGAAGGAAGTTCTTAAGTTTGCTATGTCTGTGGTAAAATTCCATGTAATTATATTTTGGAGCAGGAATTAAGGTACAAATTATCATTTACTTTTCCCATATGCTGTGCCGATTTTTTACCATCTTCCTACCAGAAATTTCAGTAGTATGTGAATTGGAGGGGAAAGGGGGATAAAAAAACATTTGAAATCTTCTGGTTTTTGGTGAGTTTCTCTCTGCTCTGTTTTGTATTAGGGGTAGTGAATGTACTCTTGACCACCCCTCTCTGGGTAGTGAACACACGCCTGAAGCTGCAAGGAGCAAAATTCAGAAATGAGGACATTGTACCAACCAATTACAGAGGCATAATAGGTAAGTACCTCTTGTTGTCTTCAACCAAAGAGAAGTTTATGAAATGAAATATATCAACGTCTTTGAAGACTTTGGTTTGTTGTAACTGTGATTTCACCTTGTAATCTCTGTGCTACCCTGTCACTTTGCAGTCATTGAGTTTTACAGGAAACCTGACTTGGCTATTTCTGATGATAATTAGGAGTTTACAGTGTGCACTCCTGTAATCGAAATACCTTTTGCAAGGGCAGATATGTTATCATACAGATAATGGAGCAGTAGTGAGCCCTGTGAGGTGGTAGCTGGGAGTCTGAGTTTGGACAGACAGTCTGAAAATTAAACTTCAGTCACTTTAATCTCTCAATCACTCACATGTGCAGGCCATCTTCTTTTTAAAAGTAACCAACCAAATAAATACTGTTGCAATTTTGAAGAAGGTTTGGAAGACCTTAATGTTGATGCCACACTTGTGAAAGAAAAAAGAAAAGAGGGGGCTGTCTGTGCAGATGATAAGTTTTGTTTATGTTAATGTTTATGCAAGCAAGAACTTCCTTTGTCACTACCTTTATGTTAACTTCTGAATTAAAATGGAAGATGAAAATACTTGCATAAAAGACTGCAGTGGATTTTTGTACCTTTTGAATATTAGACTTTAAGTGTAACTTCTCATACCTTTTATGTTTAGTGTTTTGTACTCAAAATTTTAATATCTTTCTGCACCTTTTGTCTCAGATGCCTTTCATCAGATAATAAGAGATGAAGGAGTATTAGCTCTGTGGAATGGTACTTTCCCTTCCTTGCTGCTGGTCTTCAATCCTGCCATACAATTCATGTTTTATGAAGGCTTTAAACGAAAGCTTTTGAAAAAACAGCTGCAAGTGAGTATGTTTTGAGGCCAGATGATGAACATGCTCTTTTACAAGACAGGTTGTTTGATATGCATCACTAGAACAAATTCAGAATTTAGGTTTGGTTTTGGTTCATGTATTTTTGAGTGTTTTTTTGAATTAGTGTGTCTAAAAAGGGTCCAGTGTCATGAAATTAAGTGGGAATCTTCCATGTTCCTAGGGAAGAGATTCCTGTAATGAATTCTTTTACCTGTAAAAATAAAGCTACACCTCTTGTCCACATTTGTTTGGCTGTGTTCATAGGTAGAAATAGAGATTTAAAGTAGAGATTTAAATTCTAATATATCTTTTATAGGTATTTATATACAGACTGTTTTGAAGTCTGCTTTTAACCCTTTATGCTGTAAATAACTTTTTTTCTTGAAGACCTCGATTTTTCAATATAATTTTTCCAAGGATGGACAATGATAGAATTGAACATAGCATTACAACCATACTTTCCTGAATCTCTAAATAGGGTTATAATCACTTTTCTGTCCCTTCTTTATCATCCTCTTCCTTTTTCTTTTTTTTCTCCATATCAGATATAGCATCCCAGCTGAACTCACATTCCTTTTATGTTCCAGCAAACTGAAGGGCATTTGGGTTACATTTTCAGATGATGTCCTATCTTTAAGGTGTGGTGCTTTGCTGATAATTTGTGATTTCAGAATGTTTGCTTTTCCTCAAGGCAGTGAGATTATTTTTACATGAGATTTTGCATCATCAATGAAGCTTGTGTTTTTTATTGTCTTTAGTTAATACTGCACCTGCAGCACTCGATTTGTTCCTGATGGACCGGCTCGGTTACATTATCCACAATAAATTTTTTTGAATGACTGCATTGTTGTTTTCCTGTTGGCTAATAACATATTTATTTATATATTTATTTCTTGTGTTTCTTTTAAATTATTTAGTTCCACCTTAAATTAGGGCATTTCTTTGTCCATGATCAGTGAAGAGGGAAAATACTTTTTTTTCACCTAGCAATGGTAATTTTTGTTTCGGACAACATTTTTGTTTCTACCTGAGCTTTTGCTGATTGTCTTAATGTATCAGCTTGACCCTTTTTAAGATGTGCATGCGTGAGCATACTTGTGATTGCAACCAATGTATTTTAGAATTGCAACCAATGTATTTTAGAATGTATTTTAGAATGTATTTTGAGCATGCTTTGCTATAGGCATGTACTTATGTTCAGTGATTAATTCACACTGATAGACTGAGATTCACTGTAATCCACAATGGGCTGTAATAATGTATTTGGTGCATCCTGGGACAGTGTGAGCTTTGGTGCTGAGGGTGTGCTTCCATAGGGATTCCTAACTAATATGTGGTGAGTGACTAAAATTCTGCCCAGGAGCGTAGTGATTATGTCTCAGGAAGACAGAGTGATGTTCAAGGAATCTTTCACTGTCACCTTTCTACAAGCATCATGTGACGTTTTAGTTTCACTGTTGCAAAAATTGAAATGCTTATTGACTGAAGGTATGTTTAAATGATACTTATCTTTCATCCATGCTTGGTGCTTGAAAGTGGTCTAGTTGTATGGCCTTATATCAACCATGTTTTAGTAGTCTGTTTATACTGAGAAATGCAAAAACAGATGGAAGTTACACATAAACTTAAGTTGTGGGAAAGTAAGTTAGTTGAACTATACCCAGCCCTTTAAAGTGAAAAGACCCTGAGATTTCATGAAAGATCTTTAGATACTATGTGATAGCAGGTAGCAGTACAGAAACCCCAAATATAAATGGGTAATTGGTTGATTTGGTATTATGTGGAAATACATCTGTTCTTTATCTATTGAACAGCTCACGTCTTTGGATGCTTTTGTGATTGGTGCAATAGCCAAAGCAGTTGCCACCACTCTCACTTATCCTCTGCAGACAGTACAGTCAATTCTGCGGGTAAGTAATAATTTCATTTTAGGGAAACTCTGCCTCTGACTTACCATGTAAGCCTTGTTCACATGGCTTGTTTTGATTTGTGTTAAAGGACCCATCATTTTGAGAGGTATTTTGCCCAATGCAGGTCACTGATTAGAATGTCCCTCCTCTTTGATTTTGATCAGGCTTGATATATTGGTGCACATTTGTTTCAAGTAGCTGGTAGGATTGCCAGCATAACATATTGATACAGTGTCTCACAGAAGCTGATGCACTGTACTGCTTTTAGACAGTTCAAAAATGTACATTTACTTCTTGGAATATAAATGGAAGATGTGTCAAGTGGGAAGTTAAGATTAAATTTTCTGAAATTAGTCTGTTTTCAGGTGATCTGTGTTAATAATAAAAAAAAGAAGTTCTATTCATAGGCTTTGTTGTTCACATGATGGTCTGACCTTGTTGGTATCCAGAATGTGATTCATCAGGGGAAGCTGAGCTCCCTCATAAATAATATCTTTAACCACTTCCCTGGCCATGTAGGCTAATTGTAGTGGTAATGGAAACACACTTATTCTTCCTTGAAATCTTTATATATGCTGGATAATGCTGCTCCACTGAGTGTGTACCAATATTGTTGTAATATTGACACAAGACAAAAGGAGGGTTAGGAGGGAAGAAGGAGACATGGCCATGCATAAGCATATTGTACTTTAATTTCTATGCTTTAAAATATGTTTTTGTAACAGTTAAATATTAATAGGTGTTTCCACATGAAATGTATTTTCCTAAGTAAGGAGAAACCTTAATTTGCCTGTATGGTAAAGCCATTATATATATTCTAAAAATTGAACAAATATGGAGAATTAGTTGAATTATTGAAAACAAACCTTCCATGCTAAGGGTATCACTTTTCAGACTTCTGTAATGGGGAATTTTGTTGTTAATTGTTCATCTGGAAAAAGTAATTTTCAAGCAAATTTTGTAATTATTTGTAATTCTCTAATTAGAGTGGAATAAATGTATCTTGATTTTTCATAGCCTGTAAAAGGATAGTTAGGATGATATATTTCGAAGCAAGAGGACTTGAATATATTTACTGTGTAATTTTGTCAGCAGTCATCTTTTCTGAAATTTTCATAAATTTTGATCAGCTGAGTTAGTGCTTTCCTTCCTGTTATATCCTATTTTAACAGCCTGGATACATTTCAGCAGCTAACCTAATAACATAGTTTTCTATTACTGGAGTGGCAGATACAGGAAAGCGTTTAAGCAAAAGTAGCAGTGTTTGTATAATTTGCAACATCGGTCTGTTTTCAATTTGTGATGTGTTTTCACCTGGTGTGAAGGAGAACTGGAAGGCAAGTTGACAGAGTGCTCTGTTTTAGCCTGAGCATTACTCAGCAGTGCAGGTGTCATGGGGCTACATCCACAGAACAACTTCAGCCCTCATTCCTTTCCATGGTTCCTAGAGAATTGGTTACAGTTTGTGGCTTCATATTTTCTCTGTCTCCATTTAGGTTTTTGAACAAAATCCTTCTGTCTCTTAATGACAGTATTTAAAAAAAAGTGGAGTCCATCCTCTCCCTTTGATGATGGAGAGCACAAGGAGCCTCTCCGTTGTTTTGCTTTCACTAGGGGTGACTTCAGTCCCTTTGCTCTATGAAGGAATAGCCAGGAACCCTGAACACATCTGTTGTGGACAGCAGAAGTATGCATGTGTAACATCTGTGCATCCAGTTTAGACTTGCTTTACTTTGTGATGTGTTTTCTAATCTGAAGTTGGCATTGGTCAAGTTGATGTTTTTGTTCCTCATATTAAGTGACATTAAAAAAACCTTTATGAGCAAAGGCTTAGTATTTTCAGAACTAATATACTCCATGTTAAAAAAACCAACATGTATAGTTGCAGAGGTGTTTTGGAAACAATTTTAGCAGATTTACACACAAACTAATACAAGCGCAATTTAATTCATATAAATTTGCGTGTCATAACTAAGTTCTCTCTTCAAAGTAGAAGTACAGAACTATTTGTTTTTTCTTTTTGACCTTAAACCTTTAGAAACTTACTCTTTTTTGAAAGTCACTAGGGTTCTTTGTAATAAAGTCTCCCCATCTTTGCTTTCTGCTCCTTGGTTCAGGTCTCTACTTGCTGTCATATAATGAGCCATTATGCTGTGTAATTGACAGTGGTAGCAGCTTCCAGCCTTGCCATTTTGTATGTCTCTCTCCTTTTCAGTCAATAAACTATGTGACACTGGTGTTATTATTGTGCAGTGAAACTGTTCTTTAGCATATGGATCAGTAAAGAGCAGATAAATTTGCCTCTGGAGATAGAACAATACTGTTAATGTTCTCAGTAATCCCAGATGAAAAAGTTATATTTAAAACTAAAGTCTCTTTTCTCTGTCATAAAGAATGCTGTGGGAAATCTTGGGAATGCCCTTGGGAAATTTTCTGTAGTAAATACTAAGTGTTAACATCCTAAAGAAAAATTAGTGGGGTTTTTTCTGTCTTGATGAGCCTGTGTTTGCAGTACAAAAATTGTGCAGTGCTGGAGAAAAGAGGAGAATGAAGCATCTAATTGTGGTGTAGTTGGGAAACCTATGAGTAATCTGGGCAGTGACTCACCCTGTAACTTGGAACCTAGTTAGCAATTTTTTGGAGAGTGTGTCTGAGTCTTTGACAATAATTCTTAACATTGATTTATCAGTATCAAATGAGTAGTTGCTGATGAGGAGATTGTGGACTTTGAGCGCATATTTACCCAATAAATGGAGATTTTCACTAGCATTTATTGCTGCTATGTTTCCATCCAATTTATGAAGAAACATAGTAAAGGAACCTGTGTCATCCTAACATTTTCTTAAAATTTCTGAGCTGCCTAAATCAGCATTTAGCATTTATCTACTGTCAATGGTAATTTCTTACACCTAAGAAGTAGCAGTTGCCTGAGCAAGTTCTGGGAAAAACCTAATCCACATGCAGTTGCTCAAGTTCACCTTTCTTAGCACAGAAGCTTCATACAGGCTTCAAAAGCTGTTAGGCTGTGCTTTTACACACACAGGTGTGCCAACTCTTGTATATTAATAATTCATAGTTATAGCTTGCTGACCAATCGATCTGTATCAGATAGAAGTATCAATGAATGCTAGAAAAGGAATTGCTGAAATTGCTAGTTTAACTCTTCAGGTATAAAACTACAGCAGCAGCTGTCATGCCTACTGAAAACTAGCTTGGGGACAAGCAAATCCAATGAGTAAAAGAGAAATACTATTTAGGCCAGGTAGATGGATCAAACAATTTTGAATTCTTCCACAGCAGTTCACACATAAGTATTTGCTTCAAGACCATTGCCGGTGGATAAATTTTGTGTTCAGCTATCCAGTCTTAATGTAGTAATGATTTGTAGATGTGTGAGCGTCTGAATCTCTGTGAAGAGAAAGCTGAGAAAGCCAGAAAGAATTTGCTTTGAATGTCATATCCCTACTAAGACTCTGCAAATTTTGCTTTTGAGATCTTGAAAATTGCTTCCTCTAGAGCAACTGAAAGAGAGGAAATAAGGCCTTGGTTAGAATCCATCTTGAAACCAAAACAAATTACAGTAGTATGTACTGTTTTAATGCCTGCAGTGTGAGTTTTGGCCTCAGTTCTCTGCTGAAGGCCATATAATGTGGAAAATGTTTGAAAAGGTTTAGGGTAGGCTCTGCAGATTTCATGCATGTATTGTGTACTCTGCCAAGCACAGTGGGGAAATAATATAGCAAAATACTCTTTCTTTTTTTCAGTTTGGACGCCACAGGTTGAACCCAGAGAACAGAACACTGGGCAGTCTTAGAAATGTTCTTTACCTTCTTCAACAGAGAGTGAGGTGAGCTTTCCAATTTTATGTCTGCTATCATGATATAGAAGACTTGAGTTATACTAATATTTTGAAAATGTTGCTGGATCTGGATGTTGTTTCCTTTTGCCTTGCTTAAACTTGACTTTTGAGTCAACCTGGTTTTTGTAATATATTGTAGAATAAGCCCACAAACCCAAATTCTCTTAAATGTCTGTATAGTAAGTGGCAAAGAGGATATGTAAGGATACCAGTTCATTTCACCTCTCACATTGAAAAGAAGCATGTTTCTTGCACAAAAGACCTTAAATTTCAGCAGAATTTTCTCTTTAAAATTTTATTAAACATAGCTGGCTTGAGATCAAAAATGGGTTTAAGATTCCTGATGTTGTTATTAACTTGTGATATTGATTCTTCTTTGTAGGGTACTGATTGACTTAGATAAAACTATTCATACTTGTTTTCTTGTTTGTTTTTCTTCTCCTCCTTAGGCGTTTTGGGTTAGTGGGACTCTACAAAGGCCTTGAAGCAAAGCTCCTGCAGACAGTCCTTACTGCTGCTCTTATGTTTCTAGTGTATGAGAAACTGACTGCTGCAACCTTCACAGTCATGGGATTAAAGCACTCACGCAGACATTGAAAAGGGACCTATGCCAAAGATTATGGGGTCTAGAAAACACATTCCATTTCTGAGACCTGGCTGGGTAACACAGGGTCCTCACTTTCTCTGCTCTTTTTAGCCAACTTTATCTCCAGTATTTGGAGAAATCTGGAATATGCTCTATAGGACCTGTTGCCACAAATTCAGGGATAGCCCATTCCCTATTGTTCTGTGGACTCACTATGTTAAGGAACAAACCAGAGACCTTATTTAAGCATTTGACATGAAATTTGAACTATTGTGTGATTTGGTTGATATTCTTGGCAAGAATAATTATCTCTTACTATGCTCTCTTGTTTGCCCTCAAATCATCCTCAACTACTGTATTTTTACCTTCTGTCAGCAGCTGATGGGGCTAGTTTTATGTTATTTTCCTTGACTTGTATTTGTCACTTCATATTTGGTTCATTAAAATAATTCATAAGGAATAACATTTTTGGTATGGTTTTCCTTTACTTTCAAGTATGTTTGTGGCACAGGATGTGATGTTGCCCAAAATACCTGGTGGTGAGGTCTCTGAACTGCTGGAATGGATATTACAAGTGAATGGGTATTCTGTCTTCTTGAATCCAGCTATTCTGAATCTTGAAAATTTTGAATGCAGATACTAGCTAGAAGGAGAAACATAACCTCTTGCTTTTTGAAGCGAGTACCTCAAGCTGCCTCAAGAAAGTGGGCTTGATACACAGAAATACATGAAGTTTTGTAACCCCATTCTTGTGAGAATATGTGAATTCAGACTATGTTCTTGTGCAGACAGGGCACTGCCCTAAATTTCAGAAGTCCTATGCCCTCTCAAAAATGTGCTTTGTCTACTTTTCCACTGATATTCCTACAACATAAAGCCTAAAACTCATAACTGTTGTCCCAGTTAATGTGCATATTAATGTTCTTTTTGGATAATTTTGGTCAGTATTCCTAGACCATAAAATCCAAACTTAATCCTGCTCTGTCCATTGTTAAGATGGCAGTAGGATTGTTCTGAAGAGCAGTTTTCTCTTGGAAGTATTGAAAAATTTCATGTCACTTTAACACTAAAATGTCTGGGAGAATACTTAAGTGCTGCAGGAAATATATTACAAAATTGCAAAATGGCACCTGTCTTTGGAGTCTCAATTGAGACAATTTTAAGTATGAAATTGTAAAACAGTTCAGATGATGTCTTTTGAATAAAAGCCTTTACATCAGTTGCTTCTTTTGAGAGTATCTATACAAGAAAAATACCCTTAATTCAATACTGGTTGACTTTCAGCAAGTAGGATTTACATAGACAAGTAGGAATGAAAAGGTGCAATGAGCTGTAATTATACTTTGTTAAAGGATGAAAATGAAAGACTGGAAACCTCACCACTAGAAAAGAATGAATCATAATTCTGAAAATTTCAGTGAAAATACTCTTTCTACTGAAATGAGATTCCCTGTGTAGTCTGCTGTCATTTTGGTGTTTTTAATGAGAAATTTGGAATTGATAGTATGGCTCTTGATAAGCTACCTCACCTTGAAATTCCTGCTGTCAGAATCATTGTGGGGAAGCAAAGTGGTTTTCATGCCAGTCTGGCTGAAATCTGCATGACTGCCAGGAGCTGGAGTTCAGCACCTTGGACTTTGCTGGTCTGTAGCATGAAGGAGCAGTTCCTGCAGAAATATTTTCCCGGTTGTTTTGCCTATAAGAAGAAAGTAAATGCTTGCTAGCATTTACTAGCCAGAAAATACTTGTCTACCTGCCAGTGTGGTTTCAAAGTGGTAAAGTATTTCCTTTTTGCAAAAAAGCTGATTACAGAAGCCCCATGTAAAGAAGTGCTGGCCTTGGCTGTGTCTGTGTTATCATTAAGCCTGAAACAGACATTTTGTTCTAAACTCTCTACTTATCTCTGCTAACCAATTGTAATTAAACAGTTTCATGAAGGAATGCAAGCAAAAGCTATTGAAGCTGGGAGCATCTCCAGTCTCCTTTTAATGATAGACCTGTGGCATTTAAAACTTTTTTTGCTTCTGCATTCTCTGGTATTGATTTAGGCATTAGACTGAAATAACTGAAAGACTACTTAACCTTGTGTGATTGAGCCAAAATGCAGATGGTTGAGAAATTATTTAGTCATTTGTTAGTTGGCAGGCAAATGTTAATGTTGCAGCTGGTACCTCTGCCTAAGTTTTCTCAGATGTAGTTTGAACAGATGATGACCTTTCTGTTAAAATGCCTCAAATTATTTCAGGCCTCAAAAGCATAGGCAAGTATTTTTGGGATTAAAAAGACCATAATTTATCAAAGCAAACTATGCAAGACTATTTTTAATCTTGGTACTGGAGTTGTAATTCATCCTTGGTAGATAAATACTGTCCAGAAATAAAACCTAAATAATTCTACTGTATTTTAAAATATATTTACATAAATTGTTATTTCCTGCTGACCCCCTCACAAGCAAATGACAGCTTCACGGGATGGTATAAAGACATGATCCAGCTAATCTGGCTCTACAGATGGGTCATTTCACTGGAGAAAAACAGTTGTAGGAGAACTAATGACACAGTTCCTGTCAAACAGCACAAAACATAAAAATGTTCTTTTAGACGCAAGTGGCTCCTAATGAACATGGTTGTGGCGATTGGAGCTGGAAATGGAACATGGAGGCAGAGTATGAGGTGGGGTGGCAGAAGCACCTCTAGGCACAAGTACCTGCAGTGACAGCCTTGGTTGCCACTGCACTGCACTTCTGCTGTGCAGTCAGTAGTAACTGTGTGTTCTACCCAAAAATTGAGTAAATTCACTTCTAGAGGACTTAACAGAAAATATTTTCATCCTCAGGTGAAAAACAGACCTTCTCCCTATTTTTTAATACTTTTTCTGAGAGAAAAGAGAAAGGAAAGATGATTACAAAAGACAGCAGCAGAGAGGATCGTCCGTCTTAGCTGAGTTCCGTCATGGATAATTCTGTCCTTGGCTCCATTTAGGAGATTTAAATTTAATCCTGTGCTGTTCTTTCTCTTTCCCACCCTACACTTGGACTGAAGGTAGGAAACCCTTGTGGGATCTTAGAGATTGCAAAGCAAGTGGCTTCTTGGGTATCTGTGATGCTTGGGATGAATTCTGCTCCACTTTGTATTCCAAACCATGTTTCTTAAAATTATAGGTTGCTTGCCTGTATAGTAGGGCAGTATTTAAGACATTTTAGCTTATTCATTAATGTTGTGTGTGGATGTATACATATGTGTGTTTATATATATGTGTGTGTGTGTGTGTGTGTGTGTGTGTGTGTRTATATATATAATATATATGTTTCTTGTGGAGATATGTATCTCCCAATATATCATAGCATGTAACAAATGTTACTCACTAAGCCTCAGGATGACAACTGATAGGGTATGTGTTCATTTTTTCTTATGTAATGTTGAATTGCTGAGTGCTGCTAAATAACAGTATTTGCTGCCAGARCTGGCTGTACTTTGCTGGAAGAGTCTCTCCATCAAATGATTTTCTTTTTCTGGCTGCACTGAAGAAAGTTATTAAAACCTGAAAGCTGCTGCATCCCCTTTATGGGAGGAAAAACAGGATTTACCTCCAGTCTGACCAAGAGGAGTAGAACGTGCTCCACTGCAAAGCTTCTTGTCCAGATTAATCTTTCCTTACATGTCCTACTGCTCACTTGCTGAGGAAGGAAAAGGGGGAGTACTGACCCTGCTCCTTGCTGGACTTTTGTAGTAAAGGCAGGTAAACACAGTCCATTCACAGGAAAAAACAGGTGCACCTTCACAACTGGGATATTCCTTGCACAGTTGTCTGTTGGAAAAGGTATTCATTACATCAATGGAATTATTTTTACATCACTTGTCAAAAACTTGTCTCAGCTGATGAGCATGGGGCAGGAGAGCACAGGGCTGTGGGAGAGAAGGAGCTATTATGCGTATTGTTGGGGTTTATGTCTTTTTTTAATCAATATGGTTTAAAGCAAAGAAGAATGAGTGTGATGTAATGAGGAAGAGGGATATCTAAACCAGTTGGTTTTATGTAATTTTTAATCACCCAATCTGAAAAGCTAAATTCTGTGTCTGCAAAGGCTACTTAGTGGGCATTATAAACATCTCTCTGCCTCTTGCAGTCTTTCACAGCAGAAACAGAGAGGTTTTAGGGCATGACCTGATGGTGTATGTGGCCTGAACAGCCTTCTTCAAAGCAAGTTTTTATGGTATAGAGAGGGGCCAGGTCCATCTCTTGCACAAAGAGAGCCATGCATGACCACATGGTCTCTACAGGGCTGTTGATGCTGACCTGGTGTAAAATTTTATAACTGTGTAACATCATATATAACTTACATAATATTCATAGCTCACAGGTTTTGCTAGCACTAGATAAAAGAGGATAGTTTTAGGATTCAATGAGCAACAGAAAAAGCTTTTTTGAATTGACACTACAACATGCATCAAACTGCCTGCTACGGTTATTTTAACTTGTTTATTCTTCTTTTGCTTTGTCTTTAAAAGAAATGTTTAAAAGACTCCAGAACTTTTTGGAAAATGATACTTAAAAGAGATCTCTCCACCCTTCTATTTGGCGGACGACATTTTTCTCTGCTGTTCATAGCAATGTAGTGAATCTGTCACAGCAGCCTGGAGCACAGCCACTTCAAGGTAAGGAGCAGAAGCTTGTGCAAAGATGGATTTATTTCTGTCCTCTGCAGCTGGGGAAGTGCCAGTGCAGTTGCTGCAGCTGGAGGAGAGGGAAGAGCAGGAACTTGGTGGTGATTCAGATCAGAAAGCCCAGCAAAACATGAGTCCCCATAGCTTGCAGCAAAGGAAATGTTAAGTGATAACAAGGCCAGAATCTATCTCTGAGAGATTCTCCAGCATGTTAATAGATCCTGGCATAGCACTTGCACAGTGGGCCCCAGCTCATGGGGGTGCTATCACAGCAGTAATGATCTACACAGTTCACATCACCATCTCAGCTCTACCAGCTGTGAGAGGCTTCGTTATTACAATCCCTGACTGAAAGCTTGGGTGTATATTCTTTTGGAACTGAAATGGTCTGGATAGTCAGGTATTCTTGCAGAATACCCCATCACTGAGTGCTTTTCATTTGCTGTGTTGCTTCCTATGACTTTTCAAAGCAGCTGAAGAAAATAATAATTGTGTCTAGCTTGCTGCTATTTTCATTTGGCTTTGCTGCAAAATTGCATAAGGCATTTAGAAGGTCTCCCAAGAGTGGCAATATGATGGATTGTAAGACAGTTGGAAAGGACTTAAAATGCACCAACAGTTAACTGGTCACAGTGGGAATAGCATCTCAGAGATGCAGATTGTAACCACGGGGAACTCCTCACAATGTTGTATTTGTAGCTTTATCTCTAATGCTCAGGGATATCTGTGCAGAAGAAGTCTGGGATCAGCCCAGGTTTATCCATAGGAAAACACATTTTTCTGACTTCAGCTTATGCTCAGTGCACACTGGGGGAGTTGTAATTGTTAGTGCTTGTTATCCAGCTGTCGTCACAGCACACGTTGGTCTTATTCTTAGTAACTGCTAATCTCTTCTGTACTGTTACATCCACATATGGAAGATGAGGTTGGGGTTTTTTTTTTTCAATAGGATCTATTTCGAATTAGAGACAAATGCTGGCCATGCTTTGGCTGGCTTTACTGTGGATTCCTTGCTGAAAATTGTCAGTTTACAATTCTTGGATTGGCCTTTCTGTTCTTCATCTGTTATGGGCAAAAGATTTCAGCATGTCTGGGTGGATTCATGATGTGATAGCGCCTCTTCTAGTTGTTTCATTGTCTCAGCTGAATGATCAAGGCCCAGAGCTGCTGTTTTGAACAAAAAAAAAAAATCCTTTGTCCTGTTGTTTTGGGAAGTTTGTTGTTCTTTTAATGTGGTTGAGGAGCCATGGTGAATGGCTGATGTGAAGGTTTTATGAAGCGCTGTCTTTCATGAATGCTGATGTGAGAACACTAATTTGATGGATTTTTCTCATAATCTTTCCTATGCACGTGTCCATGCAGTCCCAGCCTCAGTCACCCACTGCATACAAAATGAATATCTTCATTCCTTTTGAATTATTTCTCCTAGGCTTGTTTTGTGGCCAGGAATCAAGAATATTTGGACACCACAGTTTTCTAGTTTTGAAATTCCCAGGTTATAGAAGCCAATGTATGAAGGTTTTGTATTTTTTTCACTACAATCTTTAATCTTACTCTCTGTAATATTTTGAAAGATACATGTTAGAGATTTCATATGATCCTTTCAAAACTCCTAAAGTATATCTCAAGAATAAAGCAGAATATTCCAAGAAAATTGAAATGTTGTGTTCAGTGGATATATTTAGTATTTAGAGGATACAATGGTAAAAATTTTCCCTTTCCTCATAAGTAGGTAAGAGGACAAAGAAATGGAGAAAGAATAAGAGTTATTTCTTTTTTGCTTTTGTCTGTAAGAAATATATGTAAGGTTTTTTCTAAAACTGAAGGAGAAACATTCATGGAAGCCTTTTTGTAACAGAGCATTGATCTGACCTTTGAGAAGATGTGTTTTGTTTGACTGGCCTTCTAGAAATGAAAACTGACTCTGGAAGCCTTTTAGTTCCCATGTGCATAATGTTAACTGCTCCTGTAGCGTGTCACAAGCTTTCATATTATTAGAAACCATAAACATATTCATATACATAAAGATTATATTAATTTGTGAAGCTCAGCACCCTGAAGCTCAGCAACCTATCTCACACCCTTTCTCCATGTTAAGTCTGTTTTATTGCTGCGATTTAGAGGGGTTCAACCCCAGGAGCTGGAGGGTACTGTCGGTATTATTTGTATTTTTGGTGTGTTCTGTTTTCAATGAGTTTTGGTGTGTCCAGGGAAGATGGAGATCAGACGCCAGGAGGTGGCAGCCAAGCCCCACTGCCCTGCATTGCTCTCCCTCGCTGCCAGGGACTGAGGCAGAGGGACTTTTCTGTGAGCAAAATAAATCAAATTATATTTGGAAGATTTGAAACCTTTTCCTGGAGGGAGGGCACACCAGAAGCTGGGAAGGAGGAGATGCCATTCTGTGTACAAAGGTTGTATTTCCGTGCTGGGGGTGGGTGCTTGCCCTTGGCCTGTGCTTTGTACATCCAGTGCCRCTTGTACACATTGATGAAGTTAATTCTTTTCTTTGGTGTCATAATAGCATTATAGTGAATTAAAACTTTAGGTGAACCTCATGCCTTTGTTTCAATACAGGCAAAATTTTTGTTTGTTGCCATGTCAGAACATTGTTGAATTGAATGTGCTGCCTATTGCCTTGAATCATTGCCTATTGCCTTTTTTACTTTGGGAAGAAAACTCTAGTTTGAAAAATATATGTTGAATCAAAGTGAGGGACAGTTTGGAGGAAAGAAAAAGAAATAGCCAAGTAGTGTATTTCAGTGCAAGACATTTCAGAGGGGAGAGTGAAACCCATAGAGTTACAAGAAATGGAAAAACTAAGTTGCAAGAAGGAAGAATTTGTAATATGATTGTGGCAAAAGGTTGTCTCAATTTAGGCCACCCCAGGGATGTGGTGTGATGATATTTTTGTGTTGCTGCCACCAACTCCAAAACCTGACATTGTCATGTTTATATCATAGATTTGACAATATTCTATGAGGCAAAGTAAATTTATTTAGGCTGACAAAAGTAGATGCTGCTATGTGTGATTGTTTGCATTTTACCTGTGTTTCTTACTAGCACTTGGCTTAAAGATATCACCACATAATTTCATGGTGCCAACATCCATGATTTCAGTCTCTGCTTTCTGGTTTGTGCAACTGAGTCCCTGCCAATGACCTGAGCCTTGAGCCATCCTTCCTCTGCCCAACTATGACTTCATCATAGGCATGATGATAGTTCTCATCATGCCTATATGTACTCCTCTTCTTTTCCTGAGGAGTTACTTTCCAGCTTCATTAGAAGGTCAAAGGTGAATGAGGGAATGTGGCCCAATACCTGTGTATTTTCAGTTGTAAAAGCCTGTGTGGTTTGTAGAGTAGCCATTGTTGCTGACTTCCTCCGTTTGAGGTGATGAAGACTTCAAAGCATTGTGTTAAGAAAATTGACTCTGCAACAAGAGCTGTCCCAGGCAGCCACCTCTCTAGTTGCTTT
The DNA here is from genome assembly GCF_030028575.1 of Malurus melanocephalus. NCBI lineage: Eukaryota > Metazoa > Chordata > Aves > Passeriformes > Maluridae > Malurus > Malurus melanocephalus. The sequence goes on along the minus strand of NW_026623249.1, from coordinate 3,747,876 downwards.
CAGAGAGGAACTCAAGCTAGATTCCACAGGGCAGTGATCTAATATTCTATATACTGGAAGAAATGAGGAGGAAAAGTCAAAAGGTATCTCTTATGTGAACAACACATTAACCTTGAACTCCTTTATTCTGTCCTGACAGATCTTAATGCTCTGTCATTTTCTCTTGATGGAAAGACGTGTGTGGTTCTGGAAGGCAAAGGAAGGGAAAAATGATGTAGCCAAGGAAGGACACGCTTGTCAAAAGGCTTCCTTGCAGCACTGCTCTACAGACATAATTAACGTTAAAACAGCATTAATGAATCTTGACTGTCCCTTCCTAGCTGCTGGAGCAGCTAATGTGATGTATTATATGACACCAGAGCATGAAGCTTGGCTTTCCAATGCCACACAAAATGACATCCAATCGCCCTTGGCTTTCCAATGCCACACAAAATGACATCCAAACGCCCAGCAGCAATGCTGCAGCCGAGCGTCTCCAGACTCTGCTCAGCCAGCTGTCCTCAAGAGCAGAGGCACTGGCTCCAGAGGGGCAGCTGTGGCACACCAGAGCAAGTTCTCCTGTGTGGGGGGCCTCTTCCTGGTCCCTCTCCTTCCCAGACATCTCTCAGCACAGTTGGGATGAATTGCTCTCTACAATTCCTGGCTGCAGCCCACTTTGCTGAGAGACTCTGGAAGCTCTTGGCCACTCTTTAAGCCGAAGTGGAGCTGTGGCCTGTGGTGTGAGGATGATGGGCCCCAGTAAGTGACTGGTGGCTGTGTGCAAGCTGGGCCATGTGGTTTAGTAGGTGCAGGCATTGTCCAACATCTACCTGTCTCTAGAAATTGTAGCACAGGGCATACAGTGCAACTTGCTCCATGTGAAGAGTCCACGAGTAGCTCCTCACAAAGGTCTGGGGGCTGTCAAACTCAACAGCATGGGCTCTGTGATCTTCCGGCTGTTTAGTACGATTCAGATCGTGTTGTAAACCTTTCCCAGGTGTCATTCTGAGTAGAAAATTGAACATGTGCTTAATTTTACCACAAATTGTGGTCTGTTTGTCTCATGATCTGTAAAACAGGGATAACATCTGACCCCGCTTCCTGAGGGGAGAGACCTTTATGAAAGTAATTTTCTTGTTCAGTGCTTTGGAGGTCAATGCAAATGCTATGTGAATGTGACTTGTTTTTAAGCTGAAGGAGTAAGCTGACTCAATGCTGACTTTTGGAGTGATCACTGCTGACACAAGCACCCTCAGTTTGCAGAGATGTGGACAAATCAAGTTCAGGGCAGCTTATAAGACAAACAAGGTCTGTTTGGAAGAGCTTACAGATCAGGTTTGCTTTCAGCACCCTGGTAGTCCCTACAGATAATACAATTACCTGAAAGAAGGTTGTATACAGTGGGGCATCTGTCTCTTATCCCAGGTAACAGGTGACAAGAGGAAATGGCCTCAAGTTGCACCAGGGCATGTTTAGATTTTATATTGGAAAAATTTGTTCACTGAGAGAGTGTTCTGATATTGGAACAGACTTCCCAGGGAAGTGTTGAAATCACTAACCTTGGAAGTGTTCAGAAAATGTGTAGATTTGGTGCTTAGGCACACTGTATATTAGTGGCCTTGGCAATGCTGGGTTAATGGTTGGACTCAATGATCTTACAGGGCTTTTCCAGCCTAAACAATTCTATGATTCCACAATAAGATCAAGCAGGGATTGCAGCTTGATGCTCACATGCAATGCATTGCTCCAATCTAGACAGAGCTGCAGAAAGTCCCCTCATTCACTAAGCACATCGTGAGAGATGTGAACCCAACACATCTCCTATTTCTGCTAGCCACAGGTGGAGGTGCTTAGAAAAGCTCTGTATTATCACCAGTAGAGGCTTTGAATAACCCAGGACAGAAAATTAACATCTTCTCTTGGCCACGATGCAACTTGTGGCTGGGGAAGTGCACTGAGACCTCTTGGCCAGTGGGGGATGTTTTCAGAGACCTCCTGAATCTCAACAACTCTGCCCAGAGATGTCATAAGCACAGGAATTCCCCCTCTGACTTCTGCCTTGATGAGCCAGGCTGAGTTGTTTGGTGCAATCAGCTGCTTCTGGACAGGAAGCTACCTGTACCAGCACTGTTACCGCTGGTAATTATTTATTCCTGCCCTGTCTTGCAAGGAGTCTGGTAAGAGAAGCCARAAAGTGTGGGAATGTGAAAGCTGCCTTCTTCCTGGTCTCCTCCTGATTGTCCTTTGTGTGGTGCTGCATCTTACGGTGAGTTTTTATTTTCTGTCTGTTGTTACAGTAATCACTATGGAATATAAGAAATGCAAGTGTGGTTTAAACTCACAATTGTTTTCAGTAGAGGAATCCTGGAAAGGTGAATTTGGCACACTAGTCATGCAGAAGACATCAGAGATCTTTCTCCTAGCTCATTTACTGAGAATACATCTGGCAAGAATGAGGTCAATCTCTATCAAACCATTATGTTATAGTATTTTCTAGTGCCGATCATTTTAAGGATGCTTATAAGCAGAAAAGAAAGGCCTTCCTTTCCTCTTTCCACCTTCACTGTACAAACACCTTCTTGTCATGGTAATAGGTGGGAGCCTTACTCTTTAAATACTTTACAAGGGAAAGCAGTTGTGAAGTTTCTGGTTTACTTTCCCATGTGTTACTTTGCTGGGATTGATATTAGGCAGAAAAATGGAGAAAACACAGATAGTGGGAAAAGAGGTTCATTCTCAATGACTGGAATTTAAACTAGGCATAAAAAGGGAGAAAACACAGGTAGTGGGAAAACAGCTTCATTCTCAATGGTTGGAATTAGGTGTGCAGAATAGGGGTGTAATTTCTCTCTGCTTTTCAGTCATAGGATACAAGGCTGGGAAGAGGGGGAGTCAACTGGATGAACTAATTCTCTTCAGGAGAGAATGAATAATTTTACAGAAAATTAGTAATCATTTCCTTTATCCTTTTTCATAGTAGAATCATAAAAAACCCCAAAACCATGGGATATTTTTCCTGTGGTTGTCCTTATTTGGACTGTCACAGTACTCAAGGGAGCTGCATCATGCAGATGGATCTTTCATAAATCAAGTGAGATGAATGAAGGGGGGACTTCGGCCCAGGAGTGCTCAGCAGCAGAGTGTTCCTTACTGCTTTTCCCAAGGCAAGAGCATAAGGGTCCAGGATAGCAAAAGGAAGACCACTCTGTGTGCAGCCAGGGAACAAGTTCAGACTTCTGAGCACTCATGTGAGCAGCTAATGGACAGTTTTCATTTGCCACCTCCCTGTGCTCACTACTGATGTCGCATGTCTGACGTTGAATATATTTCCCTTCCTCGCAGGCTAAGCTGGGGCAGATGACCTAGCCAGTCTTTGCTACAATGGAGCAGGTTGCCTACAGGTGGGAGTTGAGTGGCTCCCTGTCCTGAAGGGAAGGGCACCATCACCTCTCCTGCCTCCTTCCACTGCTGTCAAGCAAGCCTTGCCCCTAAGGTGGGCCACAGCCAGAAATACCTGAAAACTCTTAGCACAGATCAGTGGTTGAATTCTAGAACTTCATATGTGCATCAGAAAATAAAGGAAAATAAATCTGGAAAATAAATCTAAACAAAGGAAAATAAGGCTTCTTCTGTTACACGCAAAAGAGCTTGGGGTTCTTATCTGGAGTAAGAGCTAGTCTTGAGAAATTTGGGCTGTTTGGTGAAAAGTACTGGATGGCTTCAGTTTGTGATGCTGATTGAGAAAAGTTGTGGGATCAGGCTTGATTTTTCAAAGCCATTACCTCTTGGTCTGATTTAATTCTCTGGCAGGTCTCTGAGTTGAAATCAGACAGCAGCTGCACATCTTGTATCAAACAGCATATGTAGGTCACTGATACAAATAAACCTCTTTAGTAAGAGTGCGTATGGATCACTGATACAAAATCCATGCGGAGTAGTTTAAGTAGTTTTGAAATATAGGGTTACTGTGGCAAGTCACACATAAATTTCCACTTCCTTTCACAATTCTAGACCACTTCACCAAGGCAGAGTGGGAGAAGCTGTCACTACATCCCTGTGAGCCAAAGCATTTCCAGATAGAGCAGTCTCTGGTGTTCCTGGCTAGGATGGGCCAGAATCCAGTTCTTCCTTATGTGAAGATTCCTGTGCCTCATGGTGGTTTCAGAACACGTGTTCAGCCCTCTCAGTATCCCCTTTGAGATTCCCCAGTGATAGAAGAGGAAAGAAATCTGGCCAGGTTTTGTTTGCACAGGAAGGTATTCAGGAGCAGTTATCAAAATTAATTTCCTGAGTGTGTAATTGCAGGAACAGGCTAGCCYACGTGTTCAGTTCAGGTTAAGTCATGTTATTCTTTAAATCTTGTCAGCTCTCTTGCAGGCAGATCTGTCCATGAGGGGCTGAAAACCCCACAGCAGAGAGAGACAGAGGCCCTTCTGCTGCTGGTACATCTGCCTTTTTCTAGGCCTTTCTTTTCACAGCTCATACTTTCTTCCATGTGTAAAAACATCAACAAAACAAAAACAAACAAAAAAAAACCAACCAAAAAAAACCCAAACAGCCCCAGAAATGAAAAAAAACCCCCCAAAAAAAAACCACCCAAACCAAACTAACCTAAATCTTCCTGGAAACATTTAAACATGCAGAAAAATAAAAGAAGTGGAAGGCAACCAAAGCAGCCTTTCTGGAGACTGAAATCTAATGCCACCAACAAAAAATCAGCAGTGACATCCCCTCCTGCACAGGTAGGGACAGGTGTCAGGCTGAGCCACGGCCTTGCAGAGAAGGGCTGGGTGGAAGTGGCCCATTTTGCTGCTTTGAAGGTGAGCAAGCAGCTAATCTGTGGTCAAAACTGCTGCCATTTCTGTCCCCTGCTTGTACCGCAGCCTGTCTGCTGCTGCTATCACCTGTCAGCTCCTGCCTCTCACACCAGAGGCACTGCATCACCATCATCATCCTTTGGTTCCTCTGCACTGGTCCATTAGCTTCCCAGCCTCCTAGAGCAGCTTTGTGATCAGTCCACAAAAACACTGCACTGGAGTCTTGTGTGAGTATCCTTCCCTGCTTTCACTGACTGACCTTGCTGCTGGTGGATGCCTGTGTAGTTGTCATCAAGTCCCAGTTCCTCTGTGCTCGACAGCCTCCTGCCTCTTGTCTACATAGTTCCCCACTTGTTGGCTGCTCCCGCCCGACCCTTGGAGCACCAATTATTTTCAAGTTTGGAATATGACACCACAGACATGCACATCCACCGGTGGCCCAGAGAAGCGTGCATGAGTTATGGGTGCAAATGGATGGGCTTCTTGTTCTGGGCTCTGAACTTCAGGGACAGGTGCCCCACTCTCTTTTAGTTGTGCTAAATAACAAAAGCCCTTTTCACCCATCCTAACTGGCATTCACAACCCCTGGCATTTCACACCCATATGGCTTTGCTTCCTCCTGCCTCCATCCCAACCCACCTTCCTACTAATCCTTCTTTGTGCTGAAATTATCTCTCGGGCAATTGGCAGCTTCACCCCCTCAGTGTGCCAGCAGCCTTACAGCCCAGCAAGAGGGATGCACTTAAAGAAAAGTCCAGCTCCATTTCAGCAGGTGTCAGATATCCTTTGTGCACAAAAGCAATCGGTAAGGAAGGCACTGGGCTGTGTCAGTGGGGAAAAAAGGAAATTAAGTGGTGTTTTTGTACAATATATCACTTTTCATTGTGAGTACACATGTGAGGGCGGGTGAGTGGGTGCCTACAGAGCCCTTTAGAAGAGGTGCTGTGAGGATTAGTGGCAGGGATTGCTTTTCTCCTGCTCTTCCCATTCATATGTCATCTCATCTCAATCTCATCTTGTCTCTGTGTTTGCATTCCCTCTCATTTTCTCTCCCTCAGCTAATTTTGTGCTGATTCAGCTATYCTCGTGAGGAGCTCAGGCTGCAGTGCCAGCTGTGTCTGCCTCTACACTGGGATCTATTCCTGCTTTAGGGGTCCCTACAGGAAGCGAGTACTGCTTTCAATTTCTCTGACATTCCCTAAATCTCTGGCATGTTCAAATCATAGAATCATAGAATGGTTTGGGTTGGAAGGGACCTTTAAAGACACCTAGTTCAACTGCCTTGCCACAAGCAGGGACGTCTCCAATTGTACCAGTTTGCTCAGAGCCCTGACCACCCTGACCTTGAATGTTTCCAGGGATGGGGCATCCGCCACCTCTCTGGGCAACCTTTTCCAGTGTTTCACCACCCTCATTGTAGAAATACTTCTTCCTTATACCTAATTAAAATTGATCCTCCTTCAGTTTATCCCTTTTTCCCCTTTCCCTTTCTTCAGTTTATTCCTTTTTTTTATCGCAACAGGCTCTGATAAAAAGTTTGTCCTCATCTTACTTTAAGGCTCACTTCAAGTACTGAAAGGCTGCAATAAGGTTTCCTCAGAGCCTTGTTTTCTCCAGGACTGGGGTGGTTGAGGTGCTCTGGGAGCCAAGCTGCTGCTCCTTTGCATACCTTCTGCTCCCTCAGCTCCTCTGGGAACAGCTATGGGCAACGTTGCTGGAGAGGACCTGCTGGCCAAAACCAGTTTATCTGTTCTGCTGTACTGTGGTGRCTGCCATGGGACAACAAAACCTCTTTGGAGCAGCAGACAATGGCAAAGAGTTTGTCAGGCTTCTATATTTTATTTATTGGTAATTTTAGCCATTACTTCACTGATGAAGTTGAAAACATTCATTTAAATTATCTTTTTAACAGTAACATTGAAGCTTATTTCACACAGAATTTCTCTTTTGTTATTTGCTTAAATACTCCTGCCCTTTGGCTGTTATTAATTGCATCCACACATTTCTAAACAACTTAATCTGTCGAAATTAGAATTTATGGGGAGGGCAAGATCTAGAACATCTGAGAGCAATATTCCTGTCCCTTTTAAACATCATTAATTTGTATTGAATACAGGAGTATGTAAACAAAATGCCAGCTGTACAGCAGAGCATAAAAATTACAGGGCAGTGAMGCAAATTAAATCAATTGCTGTGGGCTTTGCCTTTCCCCTGTCTCCTGGGAAGGGCTGGGTTGGAAGGCTGGCAAACAGGTGTGGACAGAAGGACATAATAATTATCCTCTGTATTTTAAAGGCGTATTGTCACCACTGCATCAGATACTGTCACCAACCTTTAGAAAGGGGCTAAGTTGCTATTTCAGCTCTAGCCACTCTGCTTGGCATATTGGGTTTTAATGCATCAGAGAGTCCTTCACATCCAATTTTGAGCAATCAGATGATCTGAATAGCCCCCAAAATAGGGACCAGCTCATAATTTTATTAAGAACATCTATTTAAAACTGAAGGAAAAGGTGATTGTTCACCTGTCTGAAAAGACTACTTTTCTAAAACCAGAATGTAAGTCTCCTCTAGATCAGCGTGTGAGGGCCTTGCAGGAGTGTTACTATTTAAGGTTACTTTTGCAACAGAACTCACCGTTTTGGCTTCTTCAAAAGTTCTTTGTGATACAGAAACCTGCATTCGGTCCTGATTGCTGCCTGCATTGCAACAGGGGAATCACTGTTGATAAATTCTCTGGGCTACAAAGRTAGGGTAGTATCATGGAGTCATAGAATCATTTATGCTGGAAAAGACCTTTAGATTATTGAGTCCAGCACTGCTAAGTCCACCACTAAACCATGTCCTTAGGTGCCACAGCTACACACCTTCTAAATGCATCCAGGGATGGTGACTTCAGCACTTCCCTGGACTGCCTGTCCAACTGCAACCATTTTGGTGAAGAAATTTTTATGAATATCTAATCAAAACCTTCTCTGGCACAACTTGAAGCCATTTCCACTTGTCCTGTCTCTTGTAACCTGGGAGAAGAGGCTGACTCCCATCTCGCTGCAGCCTCCTGTCAGGTAGTTTAGGGAGTGATAAGGTCTTCCCTGAGCTTCCTTTTCTGCAAGATTTGTGTTCCAGACTCTTCACCATTGCCCTTATCTGGACATGTTCCAGCACCCCAATGCCTTTATTGTAGTGAGGGGCCAAAACTGAACACCAGGATTTGAGGTGCAGCCTCACCAGTGCCAGCTATGGGGTTGATCACTCTACTGGTCCTGCTGGTCACACTATTTCTGGTACAAAAAAACCACAGCCAATGTGTTTATGATGTCAATTTTTGAGCAAAGCTGCCCAGAGGGGTTTCCATCTCTCTGTCACTGGCAGAGGTCAATGAGGTAGTGGTTCCACCGGGCCCATAGCTGTTTCAGATGTGGTTCAAGGGGTCCACGTGGCTTCTCTGTGGCTTTTCTTTATTTGCGTCAGGTGAAGGGAAACTCCCAGTGGATGAAAGAGCACACCCAGGGCTTTTGGGACACGCAGCTCTTTTGGTTCATTTGCTTCCTTTTTTGCTCCCTGATTGTATCTCAGACTGAGCTGAAAAGGATGTTGGTTTTGCATTGTGTGAAAGGAAAAGGTCACCCTTGAAAGGAAAAGGTTTCCCTTGAAATCTCTTGCTGTCCTCAAGGGCAATCCATGTGGGTAGGTTCGGAGTGCTGCTGGCTCACAGCATCCAGCCCACAGCAAACTTGGGTCTCTGATAGCTGAGGTTCTCCAAAGTCACCCACATTTGGGTGCGGACAAACTCTTCTTCAGGCTTTCATCTCTTCCCATAGGGATTTGGCTGGTGCAAGCCAGCTGGCTTCCACACCAAGCCCAATTCCATTTATTATGACATGTGGGACTGCCAACAGAAGCTGGTTGATATAACTGCATTTCCCAACACTGGAAATAGCGTTTCCTGTTGCCCATCTTTCATTCCTTTCATTTGAGTGGAGGCTTTTGCTCTGTTTTTGTTTTATTTTCCTCTTGAGGAAGACATAAACACATTTCTTAGTTTCCTGCTTGGAGCAAAGTGGCTGAGTCAGGACCAAAACCAGCTCTGGCTGCCTGCTCGGGGTGAAGATGGGGAGTGTGTGGCTTGGGTTAGCTGCATAGGATCACCTCAGTTCCCTCTGCTCCTAAATTCACCTTCCTATGAGCTTCGGACTGGGCTTTGAATAGTCAGTGGCCATCCCTGCTCTTAATCTCCCGGACAGTTTTCTCTTGACCTCTTAAGCCTGAAATGCTCTGTGTAGCTTCAGGGACTGCTGGCAGCTGGCCAGTTCTGTGAGCACCACTTCCAGCCAGCCCTCCAGTGTCCCTTTCTCCCTCTGAGGCCTTAGCATCTCCTTGTCTCCCCAGGGAACAATGAGTTTTCCCCAGTCCCCAGTGCAATGCAGGGCTGTCATCTTGGGGACCCTCTGGCCTCTTGCTGGCTCTGGGGAAGGAACTGCCTGCTATAGCCAGAGCCTTGCCCACTGGGAAAATTTGCTGTCTTACTAGAACCCAAATTTCAGCTTATTCCTTTCAGAGGCGCCTTAAAACTATTGATTCTTCCACATCCTGGCCATGTGCATCACAGTGCACACCATGTGCTAGTATGGGTGATGCTGTGAGGGAGTGTCACCATCTGTGGAACTTCTCCTCCCTGGCAGCCCTTCAGCTGTATGAGGAGACACTGATGGCTAGAGGGAGCAGAGCACAGCAGCTGATCCATTGAAATCACATTTGTGTCCTCCCCTGGAAAATCTTCAGGCTGTGATGAACAAGCCCATAGAGGAACACAGCAGGCAGGGGGTTAGTGGGAAGTTGTGGTTTTATAATACTAATTCACAGCACTTCAGGAAAAAGGGTAAATGAACTCTCAGGTCCCTGATCCCAGGGACTGCAGGTAGCACTGTTTGTCTTGCAGTATGTGAGAAATCTCCTAAACATCCTAGGAAATCTATTTGCCAGGTCCTGCAGAGCTGAGCTCAGCATTTCCCCCTTTTGCTCTGTTGTTCATTTCCCACTTTGAGCTGTCCCAAGCATTTGCATGGTCAAACTGCTCATAGGCATCCTACCTCCCAGATTTATCCTGGGATTTTTGTTTTGCATGTGGCATACACTACCTGAGTGTTTTGTGTCACCTGGCCAGCAGCCAGGCAAGGTTGGGGTAGGGACAGTGCAAGGATGGGAATAAATTGGACCCTCACCCTGGCTTAATCCTCACTGTAGCATTTAATGAGCCTGTGCAGGGAGCAGATTGATTTGAAAGCTTTCCTGTTCGATTTTTTTAAAGCTCTGCTTCATTTTATTTTGTATTTTTCTAAACTCTTCTGTCTGGTTTGAGACATTTTCAGAGAAAAAATGTTGCAGAGTAAATGTTTCCTCTGAAGTGAAAAATTTGATAATTTTTTCCCACCAATATGAAATAGAAATAGATGTTCAGGCAAAAGTGAAGAGAAAATAAGTAGTTTATTAGCAAAACACAGTGCCCACAGGACACAGATAAAAAGTAACTGTTAGATATTTAAAAGTCCAGGAATGCATGCCACCTCCTCCCCCCACAGCTGCTCAGCCATGTGGTTCGGAGAAAGATGGCCTGGCCCCTGTCCCCGGGAAAAAAAGAAACAAAAGGAAAAAAAGGTCCACGCAGTCGCTTGGGCAACAGTGGCAAAACCTGGTGGCAGTCTTCACTGTGGCTGTAACAAAGGGCTCAGTGTGCTTTTTCTGTCACTGGCTTGGCTTCTTCCAGAGTCGGGGATGAGATGGAGCAGCACGGCTTGTCCCCGCTGGCCCCAAATTGCTCCAGAAGAAAAATCACAGCAGCCGCAGAGGGGGTGGCAGTCCTTGGAAAACTGTTTGCCCAAGCTAACAAACCCAAGCTAGCTAAACGGCAACAATGTAACTCCGCGGCACAAAGGAAGCAAGGACTCCCGCAGCGCTGATGCTGAGGTCCAAAAACCCAACGGCTGCGCAGCAGCCCCAGCTTTTAAACTGCTCTGCCCCTGCCCCTTCTGCCAGGTCAATTTAAAGGTGCAGACACCTTTTGGACACACAAACTGACGAAATATAGGAATACAGGATTGGCACAAAATCAACCCAAGACATCTRCCTACTCAGATTGGTTCTCCATGGGAGCAGACAGCAGTGTTACCATAGGTGGCACAATGGGTGTGGCTTCTTTCAGAGGCAGAGCTCTCCTGCCAGGAGGGAGAGGCTGGGGACTATAACACAGGATGGAAAGCCAGTTTATGAAGGAAACATTAATATTTTCAAAATTACCAACCAAAATTCCTACCTGCATGAGCAGACTGGTGAACAGCAGCACCGTCAAGCCTTTGCAGCTTTGTTTTCCCCTGCTGCCATTCAACAGAAATGGAGTARCAAATGCAATTCCTCAAGTGTCGCTAATATAATGGAACAGCAACAACAGGTGACACAGGACTGGGAGGAGAGACAATAGCCTGGAGGTGTTTCCCTGTCCACAAGGAAGCAAGCTTAGGCCTGAGGTAATGCTTCTCCTCTTCCCAAACAAGGAGTGACTGGGACCAGCTCTTCCTAGGTTTTGCTTGTAACCATCATTCCTAGAGAAGTAAAAAATGGCTGGGGCTAAGGGGACTGAACTTTACTAGGACTCCTTGGACAGGTTCCTACTGAAACAAGACTTGTAGGAAAGGGCCATCTGAGTCACTGTTGTGGAAGAGGCTGTAGCCAGCAGATAAAAGATCTGCATCACCAGGTGCTGTCAGAAGGAGTGTTAAATTAAGTGTAAGAGAGACACGTTGTGCCTAAGGCTCAATTAACTGTTCCTTTTCACCATGGAAGCTTGCACTCATGTTTTTACTCTGCCTCCCACTTTTTAACTGAGCTCTATCACCAGTTATTTGGCAACAATATCTGCCTGAGCCTCAGCCATGTCCACATGTGAGCGGCTCTTTCAGGGCTGTGGTTGAAGTGAGTGGTGAACTTCAAAAGGACAGCCTCATTTCACCAAGTGAGTAATCAGAGCTCAGGCCACAGGAGGCTTTGAAGGGTGGAGTAGCTCTCATCTATGGCAGCACTGGAAGCCCAAAGCTGTATAAGAGGAAGCTGAACTGCAAGTAGAGTTGGGGTCTGTGATTGTGATTTGCTGCAGAGGTTTAATTAGGGCATAGCACTGTGGAAAACACTCACTTCTGGGCATTTCTGTATTTGCAAAGTGAATTGATTAGAGAAATCCTGTACAATGACTGTTTTCATATTTATCTTGAAAACTTTACCTTTCATTGCTGCTTTCTGCCCTATTGATCCTCTTGGTGGCACAAAGGGCTCCAGCTTGTCTTGATGAACTCACTTTCCCTCCCTCAGATTTTCCCTAAATGTTGCTGCAGCTGGTGGTTCACACAACTGCTTTATCAGTTGAAGCTTTCAAGGAATCCAGCTTGCTGAGACCTGGCTTTTTGACAGAGAGGAAAAAATTTGAAGGTAGGAACCACATTTTAAAAAAAAATTTTGAGTAGTGAAAAAAGTAGGGTCAGAAAGGCACCTGCCTTCTTTTTTTTCCATGTGAACATTATCTCTGAACACAGAAACAGACACCACTGGTGGATGCAAGTGAGGCAAAAACACAGACAGGTATCTCCATGCTGATACATCCATGCCCAGGGAGGGCTGGCCATACTCATGGCTGCCATCTGAGCCCAGGTGCTGCATTTTCTGAAGGGCTTTCATGGAACATCCATTTAAAGAGATCTAGCTGTCTTCTCCTCCTACCACACTGGGGTTTTAGCCTGGATCAGTTCTCTGTTGGAGTTCAAGACTGTAAGGGGGAAGCATAAGCATTGCTAGTGAGGAACCTGAATCAGGAGATGGTGGCCTGAGTCTTCTCTCCAGAATTAAACTGCATAGGCTGTAGAAATAAAGCCATAGCAATGGATCTTTTCCCCCTGATGACCCCCAGTGCCATGCTCTTCCTCAACAGGGTGGCACTGCTGCCAGGGACACCCTCTTGTCTGCATCACTGGGTTATGGAGCTCCACTCACAGCAATCCAAAACACAAACAAGCATGGACTGAGATGGTCTGACCTCATTAACACCTGTGTTTTCCCTCTTGATATCACTAATAAAACAGCTCTTGTGCTGGCAAGTACAAGAACACTTCCACTATTTTGGACAGTGCATGGTTTTCTCAGGATAAGGATATCTGAACAGTAAGAAAAGACACACAGTCACATTTGTTCTTGCTGATTCTGACCTAGGCTATGTCCAGCTACTTCCATAGTGATACTTGTAGTGGCAAGCACAAATACCACCATTGATTCATTAATGTTATGGGCACATCACTATCTGCAATAAAGGAGGTGGGTGCTCAGAGACGATGCAGGTGCTCTTTCTCCACAATACAAGTCATCCTGCTGGATATCTCTTCTCCTTTTATATTGCTTCATCTGCTATAAAACAAAAACAATAGTTAAATATTGCAGCTTTCTGAAGGTTCATGTATGTGGTTCTTCCAGTGCCTCACCCAGCTATAAAACTGCTGACCCAGCAAGATGAACAAGGTCACATCTGATTATGAGAGGCACARGGAGGAAAATTCTAATGGCTGAGTTTACATGACCCTTTCTCTTACCAAATCTGATTTCAAGTTGATAATAGTGTGGACAAGTGGTGTGAGCAGAAAGTTTTTATGTTGGGTGTCTGTGCATGACCTGTGCTGTCCCAGGAAAATTTCAGCTAAAACAAGTTACTCAATTGTCCAAGCCTAAGAGGAATAAGCTTTATTAGCATAAAAAAGAAACCACATTCTCTTTCATTAAGATTTTCTAACACAGCCAAGCTCTGACTTCAGACATAAAATTAAACTTTCAGTTTTCCTCTGCTCCATGCATTTTGAGTTATAAACCTTTAAATAAAAACAACGAGCGATGCTGTTTCAGTTCCTACACTTCCCTCAGCATTGGCAGGCTTTGCCATCCTTGAATGGAATAGAGCATTTCTGAGAATTGTTCGAATACGAATGTTACTGGCATTATTTTACCTATTTTATATATTATTGTAATAATTAATTGCTGCAATTATCATATTAATAATTATAATAATGTTGGGGAGACACTGTCCCTTGTATGTTCAGGGGTTCCAGCATTTGTGTTATTCCCAGTATAAGTGTGGGATCTGGGTGTACGTTGGTACAGTGGGTAAAAAGTTTGCAAAACAAAAATCAGGACCTGTAGGGGAAAAAAAATCAGCGGTAGGTATCTGGGGAGAAGAGGATAATAAACAGGATCTGAAAAGAAGGAAGGCATGGGAGGGACAGCATGGCAGGATTAGGTGGCAAAACAAGAGAGAAGATTTGACCTGCTTCTGTGTGCTCTCCATCTGTGGGGTCAATGCAGTTCATTCCCCCACCCTACGCCACTGAAGCAGTGCAGAGCCTTCTCCAGCAATCAGCCGTGCTGTCAGCCCGGGACTGCTGTGCCGAGCAGAGAAAAAGCAGAGCACTGCCGGCACGTCTCCCTCGCCGCCCAGGGCTAGGGCGGGCTGTGGGCTCTGGCCCGGGGCCAGCTGGGAGCCTGTCCGGCCAACAGCACACGGGCGCCACTTGGAACACTGATTCCTGTTGTCTCGGGGGGGAAGATGGGAAAAATTCGGCCCACGGGCTTTGTCCGAAGAAAGATTGCAGACATTTGTACGTGTTGCTAGTTCTTCGGCCTCATGTGTCCGTCTCATAAAGCACGCCAAGGATTTTCCCAGATTAAAAAAAGGCACATCACTTGGCAGAGAGTCACATCTGCAAGTACATGAGAACGAAAACATCCGGTGAGCGCTGCCCTTGAAACAAAATGCCCAAAAGCTCAAAAACACAAAAGGGGAATGGAGACTGCCATGATGACAGCACATTCCTATCTTCTGCCTCCTTCCTACCCGCAATTATCAGCCATCCTGGGCCAGAAGCCAGCGGAGGCAAGTACTGAGCTGGATGCCTTCATCCCAGGAACCAGGGTAACAGGAAACAGAAGAGTGGTGGGTCTGTACAGCCTGGCTCTGCTGGGGCCAGACACAGTGGGGTGGTGGAGGGACTTGCTGTCTGGCACTGTGCCCATGTCCTATTAAACTTGTCATCCCACTTTCCAGCAGGAACCCTATGCCTTCTTCACCAAAGCATAAACACAGAACAAGGGAACAAGGAGTGCTCATTCACTGCATGTTTGTTTGTTTCAAGAACTAAAGTTTATACAGTTTAAAGCTTCCACATGCCATTTCCACCAGTGCCCCTGCAGCCTGGTAACTTGGATGTGACAGAGAGAAATAAGCAGCAGAGCTCTGTAGTGTGATCTAACAGCAGAGTGATTTGATCTGGGTTGGGTATGCACTGAAAATGCCAGCAGTTAATGGAACTGTGAGCATGGCGCAGGAGTCAGTGCTTCATAAAGCTGAAGAGGATGCTCTCCTTCACAGCATCTGTCCCACTGATCTAGTGACCAGCCTTGTTTTACTACTCATCTGTCAAAGCACAGCCATGAATATACAGATATTTCTAGCCTTCATTTAAAAAAAAAACCCTCATTGAAAAATAGAACAGTCTGTCTGGGAAGATCTCTGGTGTTGATCTCTGGCCTGACTTTAAATTTCCACATCTTCAAACATTTGGTTTAGCTCCTGCCACTATTTTCTAATACAGTGTCTAAATTTAAAGACTGTCTATTTTTGTCTGAAGTTTTAACRTTTCCTCCACTTGGACTGAACAAGCTTTATCATATCCTCTAAACTCCAGGGATACTCCAGTAAACAGAAAGCACTGTCAATGTGAAAAGCAGTGATATTGTCCTAGTTTCAGACCCCTCATCTGTGCCAGACTCTTACCCAGCTCAGACACCTTTTCTTTTCTCTGCATTTAAAGCTCACCAGGGAAAGGAAGAAAAAAAAAAAAAAGGGAGAGAAAAAAGCATCAATTCTGTAATAAGAAGACAAATCACTCTTGTCGAATGTATCTGTCTCCATAACGGGAAGAAGTACTTTTTATAGGCTTTTTATTTTAGACATGGAAAATCATGATGTGGCTGTCCTCTATGTGCAGTGCCCAACAGAAGATTGTGTCATTCACTGTATGCGTCATTTACTCTACGTGCCAGGTTTCTGCTCAGTTTTAATTTACTGCTTCTGAGGGATTTCATCCTCTCCCTTTCGGGGATTGTTCAAATTAAACAGCGATTATTGTTGGTTCTTTCCATTTTAGGCAGCCACCATCACCATAACTTTTTGAGTGGTTTCCACACAAAAAACCACAACAAGAGTGAAGCTCGCAAAGAACTCAATGTAGTATCTGGTACTTTTCCTCTTCCAAAATAACTGCTTGGAGGAAAGGGTTTGTTTGGTTTCTTAGGCTTTGTACAATTACTTATTTTAAGTTGCTTTATTTAGTTTATACTTTYGTTCCTTGTACTGAGCCAAAATTTTCCTTTTCTCCAATTCTCTTGGGTCCTCCCGGCTATCACACTAGTACCACCATAACCACTCCTTCTTCCTTGACATTTATATCCTCCGAAGTTTTGTGAGTTATTATCACCATTCTCTTCTATATATATAGTTGTTGTTCGACCAAATTATCCACTGGATTTGTTTAAACTTTTTAAAGCATGGAACCACTAGGGAAAATCATACATCCTTTTGAAGTCTTTCTGGACTCCAGGCACCTGTTTATGTCCCTTTCTATCCCCTCTAGATCAAATGCTTTTACTCATTGGCTTGCTATCTGCCTCTTGGCAAATGTGCGCTCAGTCCCTGCCAGTCTTGGGCCAGAGAGACCCAGTGACAGCTCTCACAACCCACCAAGTACAGAGAGGGATGAGTAGCTCAGTGCACAGCCCAGGATGAAGTACGTGTTTCAGGTGCAAGAGCAGATGAGGATCAGAGCGTGTGTGCCACCATGCTCAGCAGGTAGAGGAGACCAGACTTACAGCAATTGTGTGGCTCATTTCATCTCAGCTGGGCACTTTCCTGGGGTAGAAGAGACTTAATTTTTGAGAATACCTGCATGCAGATAGCACCATGTGAAGTGTGAAAACCACTACAGGACACTGCCAGAGTAGGAAGAGTGAATGTCACAACCTCTGGCTCCAGGATAAGCGTGCCATGGAGCCAAACCAGGGTAATGTGCCCATAGAAGGCAAATGATCAAGACAGCAAGAAGGGACTTGCAACATCTTAGGGAGAAAACTGGTAAACAGTGGCTAAACAYCAGTCTGTGTATGCAGCAGTGAGAACAGGGGTGCTGGAGAACTGCTGATATCCATAGCAGGAGGAGCAAACATAGGGTCTCTGAACATGCCAGACCCCATTGCCCACACATTGACAAATTCCAAAGATTAAGATGATTGGAACATGGTGGCTGCAGAGAAGGATTTCTTCACTACAGCAGAAAGAGCAATAGCATTCAGACAATGTCCAGGAAACAGATGATACTCAAGATACAAATTTGGACAGTGTTAACCTAGGAGATTCTCTGAAGGTTGGGATGCTGTGAAAAAAAAGCATAGTCACAAAATACAGGGGTTTTTTTTCTTACGTTTCAGACAGAATTGAGTGGTTGACTGACATGAAAAACATGTCAGTCACTCGACCTCTACCTCCATCTGTCACAAGGTGTTTTTCTGCCAAAGAAAGTGGCCTGAAAACAGTATTTGAAATTCCAGCTCATACCTTTACTAACACACCCCAGCTGTAAAAAACATACTGAAAAAATTATCCCTACAGGCTACTATTCTATCWGTGACAGAAACCAGCAGAATATTATTCCCAGAAAGATACAAGAGAAGAATAGGATAATTTGCCTACTGAAGAAGTTATTTCTACTCAGGGGCTTTCTGAGTTTGCTCTCTGCCCTGAAGCTAGTGGGATTTTATCCCTCAATCTTGAAAGAGAGAATAAAAGTAACAACCTCTGATTATCCTCTTTTCCCCCCTCTCTAATCCTTCTGAAGACTTAAGCTGATTCTTGTTCTCAATGACGGTCTGCAAAATTCTCACATATAACATTATTCTGTAGTAAGTACCTTTCCTATCCACACCTATACACACCTATTATTCTGTAATAAACATGTCTTCTGCTACCCACTTCAAAATGCATCCCGTTTGGAGTTCAATGAGTCCTCAATCAGTATAGGAACAACCAGGGCACAGCAGAGCACCTTTACAGACTTCAGTATTTTCTACGTTTCCATTATGTTCCCTTTTCTGAAAGTCTCCCTGTAAACTAAGCAATCACAGAAGGGAGGCATCAGCATGGCAGTATCTCTCTCCTTTTAATAATATCTATCCTTCCATTCCAACCTACACCCTTTCTCCAGTAATCTTTTTTTTGAATGGGATCCCCCTGATATTTCCAGTCCTGACATTACATACTGGTATCATACACATTTCTGGAGAAATCAGCTCTGTGAGAATGCTTTACCATCTGCCCCTTTAACCAGACATTTAACTCTGACAAATGGCTCCCTGGGAGCAGAAGGAGTTGCGGAGTGTTGGAATCCAAGATGCTGAGCAGTCCCCAGTGCTAACAAACCGCCCCCGGGCACTTCCCTGATTTGCGTGGGCTCGATCAGGAGAGCCCTGGCTCCGAGCCCGTCACTCTTGCTGCGTTGCCAGCAGCTGGAAGAGCTTTTGATGTCTGACAGGCAACTCTGCCACACAAGGATATCTTTCTTTGGGAGCAAATTCCTCTGCTCAGTTTCAACGTTGTGCTGCAGCAGGGGCAGGGGCAAGTGGAAAGCAACTCCACTTGTAGTTCATTCCTACTTCCTTTGTTTGTGCCTTTGTTTATCAGGGATACTCATTCCTGGATTGGTTATTTTGTAGGAGCATCTCGTTCCTTTTTTCCCCTTCCATTTGATCCCTCTTTTCTCAAACATAAATCAGAATACTCTACTTTCTCTCCAGAGCTTTTCCCTCCACTGTTTTTAATATATATTTTAAATCGCATTTTAAAATGTTTCTTACCACAATTGAAAATCTTGTTATCGAGGCTGGAAGGCTCAATGTTAACAAGCTTTACCCAGACTAGGGAGAATTTTGGAAATACCAGGAGTATTAGTTAGGAGAACGTAAACAGACAAAGGTAAACTGAGGCAGAAGAGGCTGCACTCATTTTGGTGAATATCAGCATACCCTGTCATTGTGTTGCACGATTTCCCTGTGATTCATCTTTGTCGGGCTCTGCCAAAATCGTGCTCCAGAGACCATTTAATGCAGCTAAGATATGTGAAGGCAATCAGATCAAAATGCCAAAGTGGATGGCGGTTGTTTTCCTCTACCATTTTCTGCCTTTGCAGTCTGTTTGCTTTGAAGCCTGTGAGGTCATGCCAGTGTCCCGTCTTAGTGAGCCTCTTGCACAGCACACTCTCTGTCCAGCACCTCTTCCAGAAAGTGGGACCCCACAGTGCAACTCCCCCAGGCTCTGAAAATAGCTCTGAACTTTCCCAGCCTCTGTATGTGTTCCTTGGAACTGCAGCCCTGCTGGATGAGTCAGCTCTTGCCGGGTGATATCACAGCTGAAATCAGACCTGGGCTTTGCAAAGAGAAATCCAAAGATCCTCTTGTTGCTTCATGGGAAACATTAAACAAAGTAAAGATGAAAGTGTCACACACTTCCTCTCCCCATGCTGATTACTCACTACTCTGGGGAGCCCCCAGGGTTGTGTGGGGATCAAATCTCCTCTTTCCAAATCCTCCAGCTGCATCTTCTCTGGCAATAAAAGATGGAGAACGTAACTCCTTTGAGAGCAGGCTTTGGCGTTAGAACAGCAGCTGGGAACTAATAGAATCCTGATGAGGATGTGCCAAACACATCCTCACAGAGTGGGCTCCAGCATCTCCTTCTTCCAGCAAGCCATGGGAGAAGGAGGCTCCATCCAAAAGACTGGTCTGGCACCAGAAAACCTTTCCCAGTTTTCTCAACTGTTTGGTTGTCACAGCCTCTTGCTGCACTCCATATGGCTCTGTGCAAGGGGTAAAACAACTTCTGCAAATGTCATGATAGGTGTAGAATGATAGGAATATAAAACTGGCCGCAGATCTTTTCTCCACTTATTTGCACAATTATATATCACTGGGATATTACCAATGCACAGTCTCTGTGTTTCAATTCATTATGATTTAGTCTGAACACTAAATAACAGGATAACAAGACAGGCCCTTTAAATGTAATGGTCTCTTGAGAAAAATTATCTGTTCTGTGGTCTTGCTTAAAAATAAAAGGGTAGCAAAWGGGCACTCTTGTCTAAGTTGCCTCAGATGTTTCCACAGCACTTGCAAATCCAGTGTAATGAAATCTGTTGCCAGGTAAGTAAAATCGGTGTGGAAATATTTACTTTTGCCCCTTACTGGGACATGAGTGGCTTTGCAGTCTTCTAAACACAGATCTGAAGATACATTTCTTGGCTCTTGAATTGAGGAAAGAGCTTCGGGTTGCTGTCAGGGGGTTAACTATTGTTTCTTACTCCAAAGACTGGAAATGCTCACTCCTTACCCTGTAATGCTCTTATCYTCCTTTGGCTGATAGCCTTGTCTGTCTTTCTTATGCAGCTTTTTGATAAAATTGTTGTGGTTTATTTATCACTTCACAGGTGGCAGAGCCTGTAGACTCYTCCTCTTGTTCTCTGAAGTTTCTACTTTGTATTACAAGTAATTGCATTGCAAACATACTGATCCCAAACATTTTGCAGTGGGAGGCCACAGTAACAAGACTGAGTAGATCAGAATTTTGCCCCAGATCACAATGTGGCATGGAAGGAAGAAGCCTCCAAAACAAGCTTTCTAAGACCCTTTCTGATGCCTAATCTATCCAAAGTGTAGATGAACAGATCAGTAGCAAAAGCTGTGATATAATGTGTAGTTAGAAAGATAATATTTGTAACATCTGAAAAAACATTTCCCCTCAGGCTGAAAGGGAAGGTCAGTGTTTTATTAGTGCTTTTGTGTGTCACTGTCTGTTGCCACAGCACTGTGGGAACAGACATGGGAGGCAACGAACCAGTATTAGGAAGTCAGTCTAGGGGAACGGGCAGGAAATGGGGCTTTGGGACCCATGACAAACTCTCTTGCTACATAGTTCTTCTCTGATTTTGGGGAAGCTGCATGCCCTAGTGGTGAGTCACAGGCAGCTGGAGGATGTGAGTGTGGCTCCATCTAAAGGAAGCAGTGAAATACTACAAAGCCCCAGAAACGCRTTGGTGTCTGTTCCAGTCCTTTCGACCCAAAAAACGATGGCCAACCTTCACCTTTTCTCATAAACCACTGTGTATATTTATCCCTGAACTTTTGAATCGTTGAGTTTGTAAACTGTTTTATTTTCTACGGTAAATGCTTTTCTATCTATGTGGGTCACAATTTGGAACTCACAGCCTCAAGTTAATGATTAATGTTTTCTTTGATAGAAGACACTAATTATTAACCCTGGACTCTGATACTAGTCCATCCACCCACTTTTTTATGAGCACTTACACTTCCACAAACAATTTCTTTATTATTTATCTCGTGCTTGATATTTGCCTAAAGGACATACTTTAAAAAAAGGATTTCCRTTTCCTTTACTCTGTTTTTCCTATACCTTATTCTTTCTTTGAGCAGCYGAGTGGGCAAAATCCTCTTTTCTTGTAAAGGGCACACTAGGAAGGTAGGTCCCTTGCCCAGCAAAGCTTAGATTAATAGAAATATGCCAGTGTTTACAAACTGGAATGGCTGATACGTTTCAAAACAGAAAATCCTTAGTAAAATAACAAAATAAATGTCTCTAACACTGATCAGCCACMGAACTACCTCTCTAAGATGTTTATGTCCTTTCCCAACTCCTTTCTTAAGAGGCACTTATACYGTAGGAATTGTAGGACAGAAACCAACCACTGATGTGCAGGTCATGGAAAGTAAGAATGAAACTAYGTAAAGAGCAGGGTTCAATTTAAAAAGTGAAAGCAACTAGCCTCACTGAAGGCAAGGAATCTTGTTAGGCACTTTTTCCAGTTCTCTTAGTCTTGCTTGTCAGGACTTGATTAAATAAGGATGAGAACATACCACCTCCTCCTAGTTTTACAATGCAACTCCGCAGTCAACTGCTTCCTTTAAAGCTCTCACAAGGACTCCCAACACAGCAGGACTGTGGCACCACCCTGGGGATTGCACCAGCTGTCTCCTCAGAGCTGGACCATGCCCAGGAGGGGTCTTCACAGCCCTCTGCTCTCCATTAGGGGCCCAATCTTCAGTGTCTACAGCCTACTCCTCCTGCTGCCTACCCAAACACACGCCTGAACTCCAGTACTTCTGCGTCCTCCTATTCCTTTGCCTGCCCAGCCTTGTCTGGCACACCTCCTCCTCAACCTCTGCCCTGCAGCCTGTGAGGGAATTGCAGTCTCTGGCTCAAGGACAGATAGGGAAGCTGAGCTGATCAGGTGATGGACAGTGCTTGGTCTGGTGGAAGGGCTCATCCAGGCCAGCAGAATCTGTCTACATGCAAGTGCTTGCCAGAGGAGCTGGGGCAGAGGCACTGCAGGGGTGGCTTCCCTTGAGCCCAGGTCAGTGTCTTGCAGGAGCTCTGCCTGAGCCCAGGGCTGGCAATCATCCCTGTTTGGCCAGGTGCCTCTGGAAGGAGCTTCCCCAGAGCCCTGGGAAGTCCCTGCACACTCTTGCTTGTGCGCACACACACACACACACACACACACACACACACACACGTGCTGAGCACCTACTGCTGTGGTCTGTGCAAACCACCAGAAAACCTGGGATCTTGCTGAGCTACTGAGATGCATGTTACCAGTTAGAAGCCAAATTAGCAGAATTCATTACTCCACCAAAAATGAAGCTGGACCAGTAATCTATGCCAACAAGGTTCTTTCTCCATCAGGAGACGATTTGTCCATCAGCCTAGTGCCAGGACACGTTAGGCATTTCTGAGTCGTTGGGTCATTATGGTTTCTGTAATAGCTTACAGTTTTAAGTCATCTTTAGATGGCTGAATGCCATCCATCCTTTAATATTAAGCACAGTATTGAGACATTTTAAGAACTTTCTCTTTAGAAAAACTTCTAGGGACACCCTTTACTTGGTTCTCTTTTGATTTTCTGTCCTCCTCCCCCCGCCCCCCCCCCATTCTTACCTGCTTTACTTTAAGGAGAAAGGAAATCCAAATGCAAAAGTGAATGTAATGCTAAGTCAGTGATGACTAAGACATCAGGTCAGGAAAATCAAATATTTCTGTGCAATATTCCAAGCTTAGTTGTTYATGGTAGGCACCCAGAAGTAACTTGATTTTGTAATTATGCAATTGAGTTCAGAACTGCACTTAGAATCAGTCTCACTGTATTGAATTCTGTTGTATTCTGTTACACTGCACTGGAGCCTACCTTGTTTGGTGTAAACTTTCATCTAACATTAAATCCAATGGAAGAAATTTAATATATTTGATTTGCTGTCTTTACCAATACTGCAGATGTTCTTATGCATTTGTTAATAAAATGTGAACTTAGTTAATTCATTGGGAGTCTTAATGGAATTGAAAGCTACTGAAAAGAATGAGGCCTTCAAAACAAAACCAAAAAATATAGCTCACACGTAATACATGTTCTTCACTTGTCACTGTTCCTGGTGAAGACAGAAAGATTTTATGGACAAGAGGAATTATTTCTTTATGGTTTTCCCTACTGCATATATATCAAGGCCTGTAAACACATTTGAAAACTTAAGAAAAGCACAGTAATACACACTGAAAGCAATCTGTAACATGAAGAGTTTGTAAATCAGTAGAGACCTCAGTGTCCAGTTGGTAGCCACCAGTGAAACCTACACACGGAAATGAGGAGAAATGCTTCCATCTCTTAAATGTTCATCTGTTTGAAGGAAGATACAGTGAGTAGGACTCCAGCTTGTGAACTGGAAATATGGGCCGAGCTGTGAGTTTTGCCATCAGTTTGTGGTATGCCCTTGGACACATCCTCCGTCCTCCCCTATTCTGTAAACAGATCTATTAACAAGTCTGCTAAGCAAATGGTTTCAAGAATGAGCCATGCTCCATTGTTGCTAAAATTGGCAATGTAGAACAGGAAGACATCCATGCTTTCTCATTCACTTGGAGCACTTGTCTCTGACCTCTAAAGAGCTGCTAGAAAGCATGGGGCAAAGGAAGGTGAATATTCCTGCTTTGTCATTAAATCTGAAACTCCCAGAATTACCATCATGCACAAGAATGTTTTGTGGTTTTGACTCTATTCTTCCACTAAATTGCCTCTGGAGGGCTAACCTGGTCAAACAGCAGGGAGAAGAACTATATTACTTCAAAGATTTATGTGCACAGCCAAAGCTGAACTGGATCCCTGGGAATGAAAAGCATAACTCTGTAAATGTCAGGATGGGAAACTAGAGCAAGATAGTGGCTGGCTGGCAGTAACTGGCTAAGAATTTGGTTTTTCTTAACATGYTTGTATCATTAAGCTTCTTATCATGAAGTTCACAGATTAATTGTACAGGGCACAAACATTTTTTCCTAACGACTTCACATAAATTGCTTTGCAGTTATATCATGTCTTCCAGTTCTCTGACTATATGAGAGAATAAGGAAAGGCCAATGATGCCTTCTTTATATCACATGTATATCCCACTCTCTTCTTTGTTTTGAAAGGTGATCCTAACTTTTTAAGCTTCACAGTGTGACACAATCCTTCACCAAGCATTGTTACAATCTCTGTCATGACTCAGTCCTTTCAGGATACAATAAACAGGAGTGAGAACAGCACTGCAGGTGAAGTGCACTGTCTATTTATATTTGTACTATAACACTCTATGGTCCTCTACCCTGCTCTTTTGGGATGCCATCGTTCCTCTATATTCTCCACAACCCCACCTCAGTTAACCAAACTTTTCATTATGGACATTTCACCCACTTGCATAACTTATTTTCCTGGCTTTGCACCACATCAAGAAGCTTTGTGTTACTCCAAGAGAAGGACAAGAGCACCCTGCCAGGCATCCTCCAGTTCAGTCACAAGTCAGGCAATGATAGCAGCACAGCTCTCATTGTTGGTTGCTCTGGGATTTTCAGACTCAGGTACCCCTAAAACTGCTTTTCACACATGAAAGTGTGGAAAAGTTGGAAAGGCATTTCATTTGAAGATTTCTGCTGGCCAATTAATGATTTCCAGTAAACTTGCTTCACGGAATATTATCCTCCAATTTAAGATCGCAACAGTCCGGCGATAAAGCTGGGCAATCACCATGCTGCTGCATTTAATTTCCAGCACTTAGGATCCAGCCAATATCGGGAACTCCCCCATTCGCATCCCTAGGATTAGGGTAGGCGGTGCTGGGTGGAAACATAAGAAAAAGACAGGTAAATATTCCTGACTTGTCATTAAACCTGAAACTCCCTGAATTGTTATCACGCCCGGGGTGGTCCATGTTTGGTTCCACAGTGAACCCCATTGGTTCACTAACTCACCTCCACACCCCGCGGCGCCCAAAAGGGAAGCGCTGCGCCTTTAAGGGAAAGGYCCGCCCCCTCCCGCCCCTGCTCCTCCCGCGATGACCTCATCCCTGCCGCTCGATTGGCTGCACYGCCCGTCAGTCAGACGGTGCCCGCCCCTTGCCTCCGTTCGCTTCCCCAGGTGCTGGCGCTCCATTGGCCACTTTCGCTGCCGCTCACCGGCGCCTCGCCTCTCTGCTTGGTGGCGGCGGAGGGCGGGCGCTTCCGCGGTTGCGAGGCGCCGGCTGGCGGTGGCGCGGCCGGGCTGCGGGAGCGGGGGCGGCGCCTTCTCCGCCGGGCACGGGCACGGGCGGGCTCGGGCGAGATGGAGCCGTGACCAGGTGAGCGCGGAGCTCCGGCTCTGCCGGGACCTGCGAGGYGGCTTCGGGCACCGCCAGCGGCAGAGAGAGGGAAGGGTGGGCGCGGGCCCGCCCCGAGGGGCCTCGCCGCGTCGGGGCACGGCCGCTCCCCGCGGGTGTGGGGCGGCTGCGCCCCCTCCGGAGCCCCCGCGCTGTTTCGCCGCTGCCCCGGCGCACTCTGCGCCCCTTCCCACCCTCACCCCTCAGAGGAGTCCCAGGCGCCTCGCGTTCAGGGGGTCGGTGACGGGTGTTTTTGGGGGTCTCTTTCCGACCTTCGAGGCCGGACAGTGCTGACAGGGGTTCTCAAGGGTTTGGGCAGCAGCAGCCGCCGTCTCCTGCCTTTCCCACGGGACTCCCTTGAGCGGAGTTGATTTTCCCCACTGGGGAGATGCTTGTCCATGCTGTGGCTGGGTGCATATTTGATGTAACATGCGTGTGTCCCAGCCGTCTGTCTTCCTCTCTGACTGTAAAATCTTGTATCAAAGAGGACTGTAATTTCGCATCTACTCCGATCACGATTGAAAACTGATAATTCTCCGTGTGTGACAGTGGAGATAACCCTTCTGAGACCTTTATGATCTGGGTCCATATAGCCTTATGCTGCATCTTGCAAACTTTGTGTTCGTACGGTTCTGTGTGATTCTGTTTTACAAGATGAGCCTTGAATAAAGGGTTTCAGGTTTGCCGCTGCTTATATTCCTGCTTTCTGGTGTCATTTCTCCAGGCAGTATCAGGGCCTGTGCTGTGAAACTGCATTTTAGTCTCTTGTCCTTAGAAAATATATTTTGAAGACATTAAAAATGTTTCTGTTTGAGTCTGTAGTTTCTTTTCAGTATCTTGGAAACCAAAACGTGCTTTTTGTTTCTTGGTAGGATATGAAGACAGCTCTGAATACTTGGAAAATATAAAATGTAGCTGTTCTGGGCTGAATGCCTATGTCCCAACATTCTGCCTTTATTTTAAATTTGCATTTGATATCAGGGCTAGTCGTGGTACAGCTAACTTGCTGGATGTGTTTTCTACTTGTGTGTTGATTTTCAGGTGAATGTACAAATGAACTTCCACCACTGATTTCAAAAGAAATCTTCTGCTTGCACAAAATCCCTCATTAGGTTTCTATAGACACTGTTAAAATCCATACTGTTGAACTGGTGGAAGTGTAATGCCTTTAGCTCTTCATAATTATTTCCAAAAATATTTCAATCATTGCTGAGTATTATATGAAAGGGACACCCATTTGTTCCCATTTGCGGCAGTGATTTAATGAGTGATCTAATAGTTGTGATTAAATAGACTCTAATAATAGAATTTAAAATAAGAGTATGATCTGAAGCTGACTATGAACTCCTTTTCTGTTCTTTAGATTTGTGCTTTATGTTGAAAGGAGAAAAAGATTCAGGGCTAAAAGCAAGCACCTTGAGCTTTCTACAAGCAGGCAAATTTGCCCTTCTCAATTACCAGATATTAGCTTATTGAGCCTTTTCCAGTCCTTCCTCACTTATAATTTAGAAACCAAATGTGATTTTAGGAAAAGACAAATACTTCCAGTTACAGCTTCTTAAGCTTCATACTGTTCTGTACAAAATGTAAGCAGTGCTGTGTTTGCTGGTTCCAGCAATTTTGGAAGCAGCCTTAATTTTTGTTTTATTGAGGCCATGCACTCCTATCATCATGTGGGAAAAGGCTCCCAAATCTTCAGGCAACAAGCAGATCATGAAATACAATGCAAAGAAGGGGAGTATAGAAGATATTTTGACATACAAAAAAGAGAATGTGGCATTTTTCCAAAAGCAGTCTTTAATTYTTCCTCCTCATGAATATAAAAAATGGGAAACTCTTAGGTGTGAGGAGGAGTGCTTGCTCACTTGTGGGTTTTTTTTAACTCTGACTTCTACTGGCATGGTAGAGCAGCAGCATTTTTCACAGACTTCTGCCCTTGAATCTCCAGGTGAAATGTACATTCAGGCAATCAAAGTACCACTTAATTTAATGATGATGATTATGATGATAATAATAATAATAATATGATAATAATAATAATAATAATAATAATAATAATAATAATAATAATAATAGCAATCCCTACTTCATTTCTATCACTATTGAGCCATGCTTAAATTCCTGTATGGTATTTGGTGGGGAAAACAGCAGCCGTTCTAGAGGGAGAGAAGTACTAGAACAAAAAGGGTTTGGACATTGGAGCAGAAAGCAGATAAATTTTTAGTATGAGTCAAAATGTTATCACAAGATTAATTGTTGCACTCATTTATAATGTGCAGGGTGTCTTCTTATATGCTTTTTTTTCCTCAAAAGCACAGCAGCTTTGACAGTCTTCTGTCTTTATTCTCTATACTCAGCTGTCCTTCCTGTGTTGTAGATAAAACAATTGGACTATCTCAATGTCTGTTTACTTACTGACAGCTCAGTATTGTGATTAAGATCCCTTTTGTAGAGTACAGTTGATTTCCTCCATGTAARAAGAGGTAATAATTAGCAAACCATATTACACTTGTACAAGACTCTTCCTTTAAAGCTGGGTGTTYTTTGTTTTTTCTTTTTTTAAATGAGTTGTGTCCTGAGGGTCAATGTCTTTTCCTGAGAAACTGTTGGAGAGGAAGCGGACATACCAATTGTTCAGCGGTCTCAAACTGTCAAACACCTACTCTGGGAAAGCCAAATTAATTATTTCCTGTTGGACATATTGCTGAACTGAGACTGCAGACAGAGGACGTGGTTACGCAGACGTTTCTTTTCGTGGTGGGGCTGTCTTAAACAGCTCATATTCCTATTTGCCTCTTTCCCTCCCCACCATGTGCTGTTACCTTAGTAGTGATGTCTGTGGAGCTGCATGCCAGGCCAGGTTAGAGAACTGATTTTTATTCTGGATGTGTTCTATTCCTCTCCCCCTCAGATCCCCCAAATAAAAGATGGAGGAGAGCTGCAGCAATGCATAGCTGGAGTGCAGGAGCGGATTAGTAAGAGCTACAACTAAAAGGAACCATAGTTTAAAACTGTTGCTATGATTCTTCTTTTATGTGTGTGTATCAGATGAAATGGATGAGTTTGTGTGAATACAGAAACTCGTTTCTTTGTCAAATACTCTGTTCKGTTCTTCGAGGATGCTGTGTGTTTGGTTAATGTGTATGTTTTACCTTACAATCTTTAAATCTTTCTGGAGTGCAAACACTGTTAAGTGGCTTCTTTAGGGGAAATGAATGGCATTGGGGTGAGGACAGTTTTCATTRCCAGACATAGATGTGCCACCCTGGTCAGTCAGAGCCTTCAGATTTTTAAATGTGGGTTGTCCTTGCGGAGGGCAAACAGTGCATGCAGATTATATGGGAATCTGCCATCAGTCTCATGCTCTGTTTTCAGATGTGAAGAAACGATGCTACTAACAGTATTGCACTTCCTTTGAGCCTTTCCTATTTCTTATTCAAGACACTTATTTGTCACACAGATAAATTTTAGAGTTTGTCGCTGAGTGAGATAGTGTAATTGTTTAAATTAGTTTGGTTTATATTTCAGAAATTGATGTAATGAATTTAGTTTGTGCAACATTCCTTTCCTTTTCCCTCCCCCATTTGTGTGTGTGTGTGTGCAGCATCATTATTTCTGTGTGAAGAAATATTTTGGATTTAGGCACATAGCCATATTGATATAATCTCTGTAAGAAAGTGAAATTTAACATGGAGTCACAAGTCTTTTTAGATCTTGAAAGCTAAAAGCTGAGCTTTCAATTGGAGATTTCTTTTGCACCGTAACCTCATGACATCCATCTGCTTTTGCTCTCCTGCTACAAACTAGCGTGTTGACTACTTCTGCTTATCCTTATTAATTAACCTGTGCTCTCTCTTTCAGCTTGTTTAGGCCCTGCTGATCCAGAAAAGCAGGGTTTTTGTGGAGCACAGCAGAGGAAGTGTGGTAGCTGCTTCTGCATGTGCCAGCATGTTACTTGTTAACAGCTGATCACTGGGGGCTGCCTTTTTGGCACTCAAAGAAAAACTTTCTCCTGGGCATGGTCAGGAGTTGCTGCTGCTGTTGTCTCTGCTTGCCACGGGTGCATATTGAAATGTGTATGTAACTGCAGTGCAGGGGCCGTGCATAAAGCAGTGCAGAAATTTCCGTATTTTGCTATCTTC
This sequence comes from Malurus melanocephalus, assembly GCF_030028575.1. NCBI lineage: Eukaryota > Metazoa > Chordata > Aves > Passeriformes > Maluridae > Malurus > Malurus melanocephalus. Next base: position 3,718,089 of record NW_026623249.1, on the reverse strand, counting down.
TAGTGGGACAAATAAATGTGCTGACTACACATCATCCTCAGAGCATCTACATGATAAGAGMACAGGAGACTGAAATGATATGTCTAGTTTTGTGAAATTAATTTTGGTCTGGGACAATCTACATCACAGATTGTTTCAACCTCAAACGTTTCCTGTAATATATGGCAATTATGACTAGTTATAGACACATTAGGGAGGGGGTGTGTGGTTTTTGGAGTCCTACAGTTTTTAGTGGAGCCCTGAGGATGTGTCTTCATTGCACGACTGATCCATATGGTTGACACCCTGTTAAGGCTTACTCAAATGAGATCATCCCTTACACACAATCATACCCATGTTATGATGAACTCATTTGCTCTGCAGTTGTTTATATGTGTAATGGTGCAGCTCTGAGCAAAGATGAGACAGAATTCACTTTCTGTCAATTACAGGGAAGCTTTTCCTCCTTCAGGAAGAAACTTCTGGAAAAAAAAAACCAGTAAGACTATATTTGAATTATCTTTTTTTTTTTTTTTTTTAATACTATTTTTGCTCCCCCAGTGATCTTTATAGCAATATAAGAAGTTTCCCAGCAGAATGTGATTACAGTCTGCATTATGACTTAATTTCTATTCCACTGTGTAAGATGGACCCAAACCCAGAGGAGAGTTTTCTCTGAGTGAATGGTGGGGCCAAGTTAGTATTAGGCCTGATATAACTCTCTAAATTCGCTCTCATATGTCCTGTTGGAGATGATTTATAGGAGCAGATCACKTGAGTCTGAATCTTTTCGAAGCCTCCATCTGAGAGGCAGTCTGGGTTTGTAAGGATGGAAAATGAATTCTGCATTGCTGTGTTCAGACTTACGAGTCATATCAGTGAGTTTCTGTGTTGTTCAGATGTGCCGAAACTCCAAGTCATCAGTGAAGGCAATAAGCCATTGTAATCACTGGAATAGAAGTCATTTGGCATGAACATGTAAACACTGACATATAAACATTTCCATTGGATGGAGAAGTTTATCAGCAAGATGAGACTTGTGCATTTCTTGGAGATGACACTATTTTTTCTTTAGAAAATCTAGGACAGTAGAGTTCTGCCTGCATTGACTGTACAGTGAGAGGAAAAAGGAGTGTTGGAGGAATGTTTTGATTATGCTGTGGGCAAAGAATAGCAAAAATAGTTTAACTGTGGAATTTTGCCAGAAAATGTTTCAGTTATCAGATTAATCTTTGCTCACTCACTGCAGCATAGAAGGAGCAGTAAAGAGCTTGTATTTTGTTACAGTTGTATGGCTSTTCTAAATATTTGTGAAGTTTGACTTGTTAATTTTGAGGGCAGGGTGTGTCTGGGTTTTCTGTTCTGTCTTGAAGCTGCATGGAAATTCCATGGGGTGAGTGAATAAGGATAATGWTAGGAATATATTATACCTGCAGCATCTCTTAGGTTAATACACACTTATTAGAAAAAAATCTGAAGACTGTTTATGCCTGTTGCAAGTCAGTTATCCTATTTTGGGTTCAGGTGACTAAGCAGTGAATCGCAGGGTGCAATACGCTAACCACCTCAGATTGAGCAGGAACTTTGTTGGCAAATGGGACAAAAAGTTTTAAAGTTGACCTTTTATTAGCCAGAGTATCTGGAATAAAACTTTAGTTCTTAGCAGAAAAGGTAAGAAAAATGTCTGTCTGGGTGGATGAGTTTTGTACGGAGAGAAGGATCTCTAGGCACCAGAGAAGGCTAATGGAAGTTTTGGAGACTCAGGTGATGTTAATAAGCTAAGGCAAGGAAGTTATTGCAATAATTTGTCCTGTTTTTTAAAGTGTGTTTGCATGTTCATATACACAAGCACCTTCTTTCCTGAAATAAAAGGTTTTGAAAAGATGATGTGTGCACCATGTTGTGCTAGGTGAGATGTCTGCTAGGTGAGAGGCTGGTGTTTTGTGTTGGCTTATTGCTGATTACAAATGCCTTGGAAGGGATGTAGAACTGGGGTGTAAAGARAGGTTCCTCCCTTTCTGCTTCATTCTCTCATCCGATTAGGGGTAGCTTGATATATTCTTCAGATCTGGRATATTCAGCAGTGTGAAGTTTTTTTGAAAAAAAATGCAGCGAAGCAAACACAAAGAGTATTTTGACTGGTTATGGAGTTTCTCTTCTGTAGAAAATTAGCAGATGCCCTGCATCAGGACAGGCAGATCAAGAAAAGACTTAGTGTTGGACCTGTCTTGACTGAACTATTCTTCTTAAATTGGAAGTTAATATTCAGTGAGCCAAGATTACTGGGGATTAGGGATTGGCCAGCACAGATCTTCAAATGAAGTGCATCTCCAACTTTTCCACACTTTGATGTGTGAAAAGTAGTTTCAGGGATACCTGAATCTCAAAAAAAAAACCCCAAAAAACCCCAAAGCAACAACAAACTGAAAAATAAAAATCCCACTCAAAACCAAACTATGCCAAAAACTTGTACTGAAGTCAAGATCTAATATACAGATAAATTTCACTCACTTGTAATTTATGATTTAAAGAACCAACATCATCACAACTAGATTTTGATGCTATGTAATTAATGCTGTCAGAAGACTGTTCCAGCAAAATTATTTTACCAAATTATGTCAGTTACTTTGTTCATCATGTTGGAATAGCAAACTCTTAGCAGTGGTTAATTGTTTACTATCTTTTTAGAAGACTTTCCTTAGCTTCTTGAGGCCTTTTGGCCTTGCCTCCTAGGAAATCTAGGATCTGCAATTCTTTAAGAAGTACATTGTGTGTATTTCTTTGTGTAGTCTTGCATCATTATCATGTTTTAATTACAGTTGTATTAGTTAGACTGTTTTATTACAGGAAASTAATTCCTTATTATTGGTTCTCACATTAAATTAATTAAGTAGTTATAAGTAATTCTAAATATTAACTTGATAACAAATACTGTAAGAGGTGGCAGAATGACTTATTGATTCTGTGATAGAGCTATGATTAATGTGTGCTGGCACATTTTATTTAGAGAAAAATAGAAACATTCTCTATAAGGGAAGTCTCTGAAGTAGTACTGTCCTTGCTTTTTTTTGTTTTCCCTCTCATTTGAACCTSTCAGTATTGTAAATCCCTTCTCCTTCAAATTACTGGAATTAAGTGGAGGAGAGTTGACCAAGTAGATGTGCAATTCATTACCTGTAGCCACTTCTAAAAGCATAACAGAATAATATTATTTTATTTGTTAGGGACCAGAAGACTCACATTTTGTGTTATGCTGACTATCCAAGCATTGAGACTAATCAGTCTAGTTGGTCTTATTCCTTCTGATGTTGAAGTAGTAGATAACTTATTCTATTTTATAAAAATTGTTTTCCTTTTCACTGGAACTATGCTAATAACCACGTCCAAAGTCCATCTGGTCTGAAGTTTGTATTTGGGGAGGTGCCTGTTCCTTTTTTTATTTTATCTTATTGACAAAATATCACAGCATCTTGACTGCATTTTTGTGCTGCTGATGTCTAAGAAGCCCTAAAATCTGAAAAGTTCAGAGGACGAAATTGAATGGAAACTTTGCTGATGTGTATTTGTTTTAAAGGTGGCTAAGGAAGTAGAAGTATGGCAACTTCTGACCCTTTTTATTGCCATTTGAGACAACAATCTTCCAGAGCCTCCAAAGTAATTATTTTCTAGTTAGGTACTGCTGTGCATGCCTGTTAGAACTGTATTGCCAAAGAAAATGGTGTGTCACTTCAGTACATTTATGAGTTTTTTAAGGTGCATGAGATGGTTCTTTACCTTTTCCAAATTGGGATTCTCATTGCAGCCTTGACAGATCTCTTTAATGTACTCTTATCTTTTTCCTGTTTTTGTGTGGATGGATAACTTGGTGTAATAAACTAGTTATAACAGTATCCAAGTTCTACTGTCTAATGTTTTGGAATGATTTCAGTACAGGGACTGGAAAATTGAGTACATTTTTGGGTGAATATTCTGCCTTAGTAGATCTCAAGCAGTGAGTTCTTTAGAACTGGCAAAGCAGCAGTCCTGCTCTGCAAGTAGCATGGGTGTGTGCGTACCAGCATGGCAGTCTTGATATTTCAATCCARCTTCCGTAGTGTGTTTCAACCAAATGAATTAAAGATTCTATGTAAAAAGAATCACAGATAAAGGACTTTACTCTTAAAGGAGAAAGTGGGCTGTGTTTGGTTTTGTTTGGTTGTTTGTTTTTAAATATCTGAGTATTTGTATCCTGTTTTCTCTTTCAGTGATGCAGGAGACAGCTGCTGGCATGGAAGTGAGCTGGGTTAGTCTGTGGGAGCTGTGAGTAAGGTATATATTGTGTTYTTTTTTCTGTCTTTAGTCTGCACCTCTTGTTTTTAGGTTTTGAATTAAAAATTGCTTGTAGACACTAGAAGTAAGAGATAGTATTGTTTAGAGATAAAATATTTTGAATATGTATTAGTGTCAAGTGTGAGAGTTGTGCAGCAAGGACTTCATAGTGTTAAGAGTATAAACAGCATGTGTCCACTTTTCAGTGCTGCTGAGCAATTAGTAAGACTTGTTTCAAAGAAATAAGTGATTGTATTTGGCTAAATTTGGTATCCTTTGAATTGACAAAAGCCAGCAGAAGTTCTGATTCCACCACTCTTCCACGACTTTTTTTACTCCCCTTGATTAGATTTCCGTGTTTGGGAACACTTGCTACTTCTTTTCAATAAACTGGTTTAACAAGATAGTAATATTGATCTTTGCTTCTCTATGAATCATTGAAGAAAATTCTTACCTATTTTCAGTAAAGGGGGAAATCCAAGGGTGAAAGGTCAGCTGTTGTAAGGGAAAGAGGGAGCAGAATATCTAGTAAACCAGTTTCTGTGCCTTTCACTTAATGAATGTCATGCTGGGTAGCTGCATTAGAAGATGCCACTAAATGCAAAAAAAATTTAATTACACACCCAGTGTCCGTTGATGGGGAGGAGAGACAAAACCAATTCAGATTGGTTTAATTTCTGTAGACAGTTGCATACTGTCATGACTAAAGAATATGACTAGGGTTAGAAAACTTCTTGCAGACTATTTCAGTACTTCACATGAGGTAACCGAAGTCTGTCATTTTTCAATGGGCCCTGCTCCTCTAAGTTTTTTTTTWATTTTGTTTGTTGGTTTAGGGTTTTTTGTTTGTTTTCTAATGAGAGATGACAATCTATGGTTGCAGGGTTCAGATTGCTATCACATTGGGAAAACAAGCATGTATGAAGGTGTAGCTTTCCATCAGAACAGCAAGCTGAACTGACTTGCTCTGTGGCTGTAGAGTCACTACTTGAAGGAGAGATGGTGAGAAATTCAAACTTAGGTGGGGGGATACAATACGGACACATTATCTCAGTCACAGCCCATGATCAGACTGAATTAGATAAAATGTAAAACTACTTCCTCAGACACACATAAGTAAGTTGCCAAAAAACCTTGCCATAAATCCTTAAGATTCTAAAGTGTTGCAGTTTTGCCTGCTGCTTTTTGCTGCAATGAGTGCTTGTGCCAGGAATTTAACTGACTGAAATTTAACTATCTTTGTTTTAATGCTTCTCTTTCTTGTAAAAATTGATAAATTAAAAAAATTTAATTTCTTTTAGCTTAGTCTTGATTTGTTGCCTGATCTTTCTTTCCTGTCTTGCCCAAGTCACCACTTCATTACGTCCTATGTCATGCGGTTCTAGACCCAAATTTCAAATCTTCTRTCTGAAAGTGTATTGTTTCTTCTGAGTTCTTACTTCCATGCTTCTGTTGTCCAATGACTTTCTCATCCCAGCGTGCCCTAAATGCATATTCAGCCAGAGTTCCTTCATACTTTTTCAGCTGTGTATTTCTGAGTCAAAGCTCACATCTGGCTGCAGATCATCAGCATTCCCTTTTCTAGTTTGCTGTAGCCTCCCTGTTTCCATCTGTTGCTGGCAGTCATTGCCACATGCTTTTGCTGCTGGTTGAATCCATTGCTTCCACTACTTGGTCCCATGGGGTGAGGACGAATGCTTTGCCTTTAACATGAAGGAGGTTTTAAAAGATGCATCAGACAGCAATTGCAAGGAAGTCAGCCAGTCAGAAGGTGGTGGAAAGCAGGCAATCCTGTTCTAAACACACTGCAGTTCATCATGCATTTATTTGGCAGCAGTGCAGGCTCAAACAGCTTGCTCCCTTTCTTTGCTCCCTCTGTTTTGCTGGCATAGCTATTTTTGTGGCCATGGTGAGCCACTCTGGGGAACACATCCTCCTGGAAAGARGTGTTTTTCTCTAGATTATTTTTCATCTGGTCCAGTACATGTTGTCTCTGTAACGTTTATGCTGGTTTCACAATGAGGAAGGTATGAGAGTGGGAATGTGTAGCAGGCTGCCTAAGTTGGCACCATGCTAGATATTTAAATGTGCTCTTTGACGTTACAGTTAGGTTGATCATTCAGTGTGCTGCTGTTGCAAAGGCAGGTCAAACCTCTACACAGTTATTCACTCCTGCTTCTTCCTTTGCATCAGAGCTGATGATAGTGCAGCCATAGGGCACAGCTGACTGATCTGGGATAAAATAGTTTCTGATCTTTTGCAGAGTGAACTSTCTGCTGGTTCGGCTGACCGAGTCACCCCATGGGTGCGCAATCATTAGATCAGACAAAAGGAAAGCATCAGGAACCAATAGCTTGGTAGCAGCAGGCTGAATTCTTCTTTTAATTATGATGTTGAGCTCTATCGTGGCCAAAATATATTAGTGTACCCACTGACACATGACACCTGAACATGACATCTTTTTTGCTCTCTTTTGTTCTTTGAACTTCAGCAGAAATTGTTACTTTTTCAGTAGGTGTCATCTCTAGTCTTAGAAACTGGATCATTCATTCAACACATTGAGGGGTATGAGACAATTAGGTGTCTGTAGTTTAAGGCTCAGCATCCTCTGAAATTAGAAGGATGTTGTCCTCMTTCATACTTCAAACTTAAGTAAGAACTTGAGAAATTGGTGGAGAGTTAATTTTTCCAGCAAGGATTTTTTTTATTGTAAATATCATTGCTAATTTCAAAACTAGCTTTGGTATTATCAGTTCTTCTGTGTACTCAAAGTTCCATGAGCTTGAATGCCACAAAGTTCCTCYAAATACATACCAAAGAATGAAAAACATTTCTGAAAAAATAGCTGGAATGTCAAACTGTGTTTCTTAGCTTGGTTTTTKGTGGCTTTAAGAAATTAATGTTTAATGATGATTTTTCAAGACCTCTTAAAAACTTTAAATCACTGCTGGACTGAGTGAAACAAATGTTAATGTTTTATGAAGGAAATATTTGGGGCTTGAGAAATACCATGATTGATAAGTGGTTGTTAAAATGAAGTGCAAGGCTGGGTTTGTCTACAGCACAAATGATGCAATTGATTGCACTAGATGTACATCTTTTCTCCCTCAAGTCCTCACATCTCTATACCGCTGTTCATCCTTTTTGTCTGATAACATTTCTTGCTATTTTCTTGCTGGCCCAAGCATATTTTGACTCTTGTACTGCTAGATTTGCTGGGGGTGGTAGCAGGGAGAGACGGTGAAGATTCAAYGATATCCTTTGTTACTGCAGTGTTACCGACACAGTATACATACAGATTCAGCGTCTTTAGCTCAGATGAAGTTGTACTCATCTGTGTTTTACCAACATCTTCATTCCCATGTGCTACAATCTTTGCCTTTCTAATACCGGCTTTGCAGGGTAGTGGCTTGTGATAATGCTAAGATGGACGGTTTACACCTCCAAATCACTACTTGGTTACTTTTTGATTGCTTTTGCCCCTCTCCCCATCCCTGCTTCCAGTTACTGTGAAAGTGAAGGAAGCTCATGACAGATTCATTTTGCACAAGTCAAATGCATGTGGAATGTGTGTGTTAAAATAGAATTCCATAATCTAAGAAGGCCTCTTTTTAGTGGTCTGCATAATTTGATTTCTTAACTTAAGGTGGTTCCTGAAGAAATCCTCAAGACTTTCTCTTCCAGGATACTTCATTGTGATGTTTGCCTCGCTGTGGACTGTATTGTGTGTATACTTTGTGGACTGTGTGATCATGTTAGCTCTCAATTAACTGGAGAAAGAATTCTGCCAACAGTTGTGTGCTTGAGTTTAACTGACAGGAAATAATTTTTTTAATACAACTTTGTAGGTCTTCCTGTTGGTGACTTTGATATCTATAGATATCTCTTGCTCTGAGTGTTATAGCTTCTCAAGCTAATGTGATGCTTCTGCTTCCACCTGCTGAAAACTTCACTTCTCCTGGGTTATTCTTTTAGTTTGTGATGACCTGGGGGATATAATTGCTTTTGGGCATGTCATGGCATTTTCTTCCAGTCTTCTCACTCATTTCAAAGGTTTGTCCACTTTGCCCCAAGTAATGATCTCTATTTAACAGAAGGCTACTCTTAAGTTTAAAATAAAAAAGCGCCCAGTCTACTCAAAATAGCCCAGCTGCACACACATGCTGTTGCTGTTAGGTGCTGGAGGTTGCTTAGCAATTCTTAAATCAGTAGGAAATTGCTATTGCCCTGGCAACTTGGTTCTAAAATGCAAACAAGGGAAAGCTGTTTAGAGAGGTGTCCTTTCTTGATTTGGGAATTGTATGTGTTCTTGATTTTTTTTCCCCTGCGCTTCTCCAATTTTTATGTACTTACTTTAAAATTTCTTTTATGATTTAAATTTAAATTCCTGTATGTTTTATTCTAGTTATTGAGTTTTCACATAAGGGAAGGTGATAGTGTTCTATGGTTCAGTTAAATACTGATTGTCAACATCTTGATTATGCCATGAGTATGTGAATATTGCCAAAAACATGTAGGGGCAACAGCATGCTCTCAGGAACTAGGAGTTTTTAAAGTATGTTGCTATAAAACACAAAACAGCTGTGACTACAATACAAGTAGGAACCATGACACCACAGAGAAAGTGGATCTGCTCAAAAGAAACAGTAGACGTTACTTGTAAATACATAAATAATCTTTTTCCATGTCAAACTTYTGAAGGCATTTAAACAGTTCAATTTCAGCTAGACAAAGCGAAGTCATTTTTGCGTAAAGTATGATTAAGAACCACAGCCATTAAGAATTTTCAAAAAAAATATTCCATTTATCAAACCTGCAAACTATAAAGACTAAACTTTTCTCTGAAGCTTGTTTTACATGGTAGCTTTTTAATTGCACCCTCTTGCCATTGCAACACCATATCACAGTGAACACACAGGAAACCTGATTAGCTTAGTCATTGGTGAAAGCATACTCTACATTGCATTTACCATATGACAAAATTACTTATAGAAATCTCTCTTAAAGCTGTTAATCCTGAATCACTGAAGGATAGCTCAAAGCCTGGGAGGTGAAAGGGAAACAAAAAAAAMCAGGTGCATTCAGTGTGGAAACCTCTCTGACCAACAGTAAGCTAGTGAAAAGTAAACTGGAAGGGGGAGAAGGACTAAGGATTAGTTTGCTGTCATTTTAGCTCTATTAATCATCTCATCATAATGGCAGACAAGCACCAATGTTGGCACAGGGAAGCAACAAAGGCATGCAGTCCAAGACTGCCCCTTTTGGCAAGAGACCAGCTTGGCTTAGCTGTATCATACAACCACATCCTCTGGTTAGACACTAAACTGGCACTGCCAACAAAAGGAGCAGTCCAGCCTGCTCGTTCCTCAGCTCCTGTCAGCCAGCACAGGCTGAACCAGCACAGGCTGAACCAGATCAAGGAACTGATTCGTGTTCAATCTGACCTGGCGAGAGACACACACACACACACACACACACACACACACACACAGACACACACTGCTAGTTTTAAACTACATCTGTTGCTGATCTGGCTTGCCACCCAGCCACATAAAAACTTGGTTATCATGAGGGAGAATAAGGCGTGAGGAAATAAAAAAAGAAATTATGATGGCTACTTTTGATAGCAGTCATCTTAAAGCATTATTAAATGGTTTAATCTAGCTAACATGTATGATGGATATGGACACATGCACTATGGTGACACTATAGTTGGCATTGGACTGGGGAACTGATTTTATTGAATACCTAGGAAAAAAAAAAACAACTGGTTTTCAGCTAAATCTGTTCACCAGATGAAGAAGGGACAGTGTAGGGACAGAAATGAGCAGCTGGACACTGGAAGAGTTAAGGGTTGCTTAAGCTGATGTTGCCACTGTGAAACATCTGTGGTATCACAGCCACTCTTGTCCCAGAAGCAGCTGGGCCAAAAGTAGAAAAATGCTGTGATAGAAGGCTTTTGCCTGGTTAGGCAACAGATAGAAGTCCTTGAGGGTACTTATCCTGAAACCTTTACTGAGAATAAGAAATACTTGTTCTTAATACTGTCCATTGGCTTCTGGATGACTCACTTAATAATCATGGCATGACACATTCCTTTATGGGAAAGTTTCTAGTCTTGTTTGGAAATGGCAGGAAAACAAACATAGTAAAATTTTAATTAGGTTSTAAATATTAGTGTGTGTAACTATCTGATTGATCATTCTACAGTGACAGTTATAGAGTGGTATAACTGTCTGGGAACTCTAGAAGCAGACTTACATTGGTTGCAGAAAAGGATTCCATGTCTTTCATAGGACTTCCAAGTATTGTAGCATGAATGATTATAAATCCTCAAAGCATCTGTCAAATCCCTCTCTGCCCTCATCAGACTTTTAATGGAAAACATTTAAATCAAACTCATCCAACAGTTTTTATTGTTGTCTTGAGTACTGGATGCCTTTTTTCTTTTTTTTTAATGTGGGGATRTGTTCCATACTAAGACGTGTCACTGACCTGAAAAAGAGCTCTCTTCTCTTTAGGTRGAGGCTAGATGTTTGGATGTACTAATGGTATAAAGCTGGTTCTATCCTTGTGAAGTCCCAAGCATGAGCATTGGTGACTTTGCACAGCAAACTGCACCAGGGACCTTACTTAGCAGAAGTGTGAACCAGAAGACTGGCTTTTACACCTAGGTCGGTTTTCTCCTTGGTTTATTGTGTGTCATTGCAGAGTCTTGTTCTGGCCTAAAATGGGAGATGATGTGGAGGAAAGAGAAGACAGGCTTACCAAATGCATTTAATTGTTCATCCCAGTTTAGTTTTATTTGAACTGCAACCCTACTTGGACTTAAGACTTCTTGTCCCGACTGTTTGAGATGCACAGTCAGACTAATTTTTTTTTTAATGCTTTGGGGTTTTTTTTATTTTTTTTTTTTTAATTTTGTGGTATAATTTCCTTGTACCATGCTGGTTCAACTTGTATGGTTCAACAACAACCATGTGCCTTGTATGGAGGAATTGATCCAAATGAAAAATTGCATTTCAGCTGAATCAGCTTTCTGATACAGCTCACAGTATGGCTCTACAAGCAGCATGACTGCTGGCACAACTCAGGACATAGTAGCAGAGCAAGAATGAGGGTCAAGTCAAGGTTTGCTTAAACTGTGTTCCTTTGATGTGGGACAAACACTGACTGATGTGCCAGCTAGGATTAAGATACCTTCCTGTGTCTTTTTCTGCATGAGTTTGGAAATGTGCACATCCAGGTACAATTCTATCCAGTCAAGCTGCTGTGGTGAAGTTTCATTGGATAATTTACTGGAGAAATTCTGGTTTATAACCCCAATACCAATTAACACCATTTAGTATGGTGTTGCTCAAGGTCTCATAGCAAACTGGTGTGTCAGCACTGGTCTCTTGCTCCTTGTGCTGTAGCTGGCTCTGCTGGACTGCTTTTGCTGTGGCTTGGTAGTGTGCTTTTACATAAATGATATTGTTTCAGTAGTCTGGCTAATGTGAATGTACTGATTAGGGAAATAGATTCTGTTTTACTGTTGTTAAAGGGATGTTTGAAACATGATTTTTCTAGTTCATCATGCAGGTTACAAATTCCTCTTGAAAAGAAAATCTGATATGTTAGAAGCTCTTAAGGACATTTGCTATTTACCTAGTTGAAGCAGATCTTGCATATTTGAGACACATCAAGCTATTTTCCCCTTTTGAGAAAAGCAAGGAAATCTCTCTTTTCTAGTGCAGATTGAGGAGGGAAGGTTGAGAATCCTGCCATTCCAAATCCTTGTGGTGYGGGTGTTAGATGGCTGTCACCTGTTTGTGATTTCATACCTGGCTGCACTTGTGCTTCCGTATGATCTGACCACCATGTGGAACTAGGCAAAGTGTAATATCTCCAGTACATCTCCTTCCATAAATTCCAGATTGACTTTGGCTCCTCTAAYGTGGTGCCAGCAGCCTATACCAGCCAGCCTCCTAAATGAGCAATTACTTTTCCTTTTAGCCCCTTTCCACAGGTCTCCCATCCTACAGGGACAGGGACAGAGGCCAGCTATATTGGATGTGTTTTAACTCTTTGCAGCCTTTGCAAAGATTGTTAAAGTGCACCAAACTCAGGTTTTCTCTATCCRTTGTTAAAAGAAGGGCATGATACATTTTTATTTTCTCTTTTCAAATTACTGTTAATTTGCTTTCAAATGGATATGATTCTGTTTGCTTTGGACAGTAAAAATATGAAGGAAGAGGTAGGCACTTTCCAGTCAAATTTTAATTGAATAAAAGTAAATAGTTTATATGGCAGTAAGGTTTGGCTCAGTCTCATTTGTTTTGTTTTAACAAGCACCAGCTTCAGTTGGTGGWTTTTGTTGTTTTCTATTTTTTTTCTCTACCCTTTTCTTTGCTTCCCTTCAGATCATGACATAGGGTCCTGGGAATGAATGTGTGACAACATGGATGAAACAACATGTTTTCATTACCAGTAAATTCTTATTATTATCTTAAATATACACTGAACAGATTTTTGAAACAAATTTTTGTACCACTTACAGCTTTGTTCTGGTTATTATAGAACAAATGTTACTAATCAACTGAAGTATGCAACTGAAATGCAAGTGGGGAACATGACTATTTGAGCTCCTTTGTCGGCTATCGATGTGTTGACGTCACACTCATCCTAGTTAATTATGAGTCTTAAGTGGGGAATACTTAGTAAAAATCTGTATTGTTAAAATCATTGTTTCAAATTTATGCTTTTTGATTKATTTCTGGAGGATTATCCTGATGGTTTTTACTTTGCATCTTTGCAGGTTGYTTTACCTGCATCTTTTTGCAATTGAAGGTTAGCCTCTGCAAGTATCTTTTGCTTGCTAAATTACAACAGTGCAGCAGAGTCTTTTGAGTTTAGAGTGGTTGAAACAGCAGCATGCTAAGAAGCAGGAGASTTCCGTCCTCATTAATCAAAACCAAATATGATTGTCCTTGTATAATGTCCGTTACTGTTTAAATGTTGACACAGTAACCATTTCAGACTTAGAGCTGGTTTGTTTCTGTTTAAATTACTGAACAGAAAAGAATTTCAATTTGAATATAGTAGTGGCTTTTGAATACTTATTTAAAGAATTATGGAAATATAATAAAACATTTTAAAATTACTTATTTTGTTAAACCCCTTTATATATTGCACGTTTCGGTTACTGTAGCTGAGGTTTGAGACTGGAAAGCTTTTTCATTTATGTGGAATATTTTTCTCTTATTCATTTTCACTGATTGTGAATGGGGAAGAGAGAATGTAATAAGCAAATTATTTTTTGAAATGCAATTGATTTTTATCTGAAAATCCTCATTTGTTGTATTCCACTGTTCTTCAACGTTTATTATGAAGAACTACTTTACCTGACTGGATTTCAAAGAGACTGTTGTTAAAACACTATTGTTGACATAGGACAGTGATCAAGAGTTCAGCAAGGTTCTAAATAGGCTGACTTCACTGGAGTGACTCAGTCAGTGTCTTCTCAAGATTGGGTTTCTAAAACACCAAAAATTGAGAATGTTCTYATACTTTCTAGGAAAATTATAATAATCTGTAGTTTCATCAGCAGTTTCTGTGGTGATGCTGTTGGAGGTTTATGCAAGTTTTTAAATTGCTGAGTTGAGCAAGTTTCAATGACTTGTTGGATTTTAATTGATGATGATCGCACAAACTCAGCATGTTTCTCTGTAGCATGGATGACATCACGATGGACTGGAYGTATGGCTAAGACTCTCCTGTGAGATTTATGGTTTATTTTTTTCTGYTTTGTCTTGCAGGTTGCCATTACGAAAGCCAAAGTGGATTTCTCTGGCGTGGTGTGCCTGCCCCCTTCCGTCATTGCTGGAAATGGGCTGGACGGAGGAGGGGCTGGCGAAAATGACGATGAGCCGGTGCTTGTGTCCCTGTCAGCGGCCCCTAGCCCACAAAGTGAAGCTGTTGCCAATGAGCTGCAGGAGCTCTCCTTGCAGCCCGAGCTGACCCTCAACCTCCATCATGGCCGGAACCCCAACCTCCCTCCACTCAGTGAAAGGAAGAATGGTAAGTGGTAGAGTGCGTTCATGTCTCATGTAGTGTGTCCTCACCAAGCAGCGGTGTCATGATACATGTTCTGATAACAGGTCTGCTTTTCAGTGCTTCTTTACTATGTTTTTTTTTTGTAGGAAAACTAATGTTCTGCAGTTCACAAAACCTTGTTACACTGTTTGATTGGAAGGATTGATGTTACTGGCTGTGGAAGTTCCACAGAGCTCCAGTGATAAATTATTATTATTATTATTATTATTATTATTATTATTATTATTATTATTATTAGTACTAGTAGTAGTAGTAGTAGTAGTAGTATGCCAGAAAGAGCTTCCCTGTACTTTGTGGTGAGTGAGTTGTGTAAAGCTGAGACAGTCAAAGGAAGTGTTAGGTCACCTTCAGATTGTAGACATCTGTAGTTTTTTCTTTGCCACCTTGGTCGGCACTTAACAAGGTTGAGTAACTTTCTCACTGCAAATGTCTGAAAGGTTCTTTTAGATTTCCTGGAAGGCAAAGCAAGACCTAGAGTTTAGAATTAAATGTCCTAGTAGGCCACCTGATCCTAGAGTGAGAACAGTCTGCCTATGATTCTAAMGTTGCAGGTGCCTTATGGGAAACTGTATAGTGGGTGACAATTTAGTGGCAAAGTACAGGATCACTCAGTGACCAGAATTCCTGGTTTTGAAAGACTGTTAACTGAAGCTCACGATCACCAGGCTGCCATSAAAGCCTTTGCATGTTCAGTTTCATCCCATGTGAGAGTGATGAAACCATTTGATAAGTGGTGGCTTCTGTTTGGTGATGTCCCTTCACTCCATCCTCTGGAGTACATGTTGGTGACTCTTGGCAATATCAGCGTCTTGCTACAGTCTCATGCTATCACCTGTAAGGAACTTTGGATTTGAGTGTAGTTGAGTTCTGTGTGCCTTACAGTATTGGACATTATGGAGTTATGTGGCACAGCATAGGGAAATGCTGGGGAGCTTCAGAGAGGGTTTAGAGCCAAGACGTAAGGCTTGTGTTGAAGTGATTTAKAATGTGTGCACCGAAGGACAGTAATTTGGATTGAAGGGTACCTCACTTACTATGGCTAGATCTTTATCTCCAGAAAATGACCATGCCGTTCTCTGAATAGTGTATCAGTATTTTGCAATTTGGAAGAATTAATTAAGTTAAGACTTAACAAAGTCTTGGGTTTTTAAGAGGATAAAACAAGTTCCTGATTCATATACATCATACCATCGTTATGTAATTAGACACACATGTTTACAATAAATGGAGAAAATAGAAATGGCAATAAAAGAACAAAAAGTTTCTAATCATTAATGTTTGCAGTCTTTTAAGATAAAATCAACAGAGGGAGTTGAAAGTGGTGATGGTAAATAGAAGAAAATTGGAATGCTAGTCAGCAAGGTAGACTGATCTCAGCACATCTCAGCTAGTGGTAGACTTGGGCATTTTATAGTTACAAAAGCAAGGAGAGATTTCAAATGGAATTTAATCGAGATAGCATTGAAACTGATAGAGGGTTGGAACCTGGGAAAAGCATATGAACCTTTGTTTGCAGCACCTGAAGGTKACATTGTGATTTTTATGGAAGCAGCGTTTTTCTCTTGGCCGATAAGGCATGATCAAAGGTCCTGAACTGGGAAGAAGCAGTTTATTCTTGATGCCACAAGGAACAGATAAGAGTACCTTTTAGAAAAATGAAACTTGTAGCAGGACTTTGAATGTTATTGTTATGGTCAGAGRAAAGGGTATTCTGGTCAGAGGAATGAGAGTCTTCACAGGATTCAGTTGTTTGGATAAGTATAAAAGTTGGTATTTTGGGAATATTTTACAGAAATAGATGGTTTCCTCTATCAGAATAACATTATATTTATGGACTCAGCCTTGAAGCTGTAACATTGTGGGCTGCTAATCTGCTTGACTGAAGAAGGTAAAATAGAATTGTACTTTGAAAGTATTTGAAAAGGAACATCTCTGCCCAAGTCTTTTGCCAAAGAAAATTAGGATATTCCCGGAAATGACTCATTAGGTGGGTCTCTTCAGCACTGATTCTTATCAGGGCTGAGCATAATAGTGGGAATTTTACTGCTGGAAGGGCAGCTTTTCAGGCGAGGCATAAAGTCCAAAGTCCCTAGTCTAGATTACCTGAATATTCCTTATCTTTGGAGGTACACAGGAGGTATACAATGGTTTTTTCTCCTAGGCTGCARTATTTTATAAATTATTTGTGTGTACATTCATTAAAGTATTATGGGAATGAAAAGTGCTGCTGAAATATGGTTATTTGCAAACTATCACAGCATAAAAGAACACTTGGTTTAGTGAGCTATTGAGAAATTTAGCTGATGTGTTTTTGAATAAATAAATGTCTTCCTTCAAATGGGAACTTCTCAGTCATCATGGGGAGAGGTTGCACAGCTGTTGAAAGCTGTTGAGCTTGTTAAAACTCCTTTTTAAAGTAGGTATATCTTTATTGTTATGTCCTTGGCTTAAAACATGTTAAAAATGTTCTGAGAATCTGCCAGTTGAGATGACAATCTGCATAAACATTTGGGCAATGCAAAGTGGTTGTAGAACATATCTTGTGCAGTGAAACTGCTTCTGTGACAACTTGCCAAATTCAAGGTATGAGGAATATTCAAGCTAAGTGGTGGTGGGAGTGGAGGAGATGGTGAGAGACTTGCTGGAAGCTGCCTATCTGTGTCAAAGTGTCTCCTAYTTGCAGTTCTAGACAGGTACTGCTGACTCACAGCTGAACTAATGACTTATGCTGAGAGTTTCTAACAGATTAACTCTTTCTGTAGCTTTTTTGAAACAGTCTTGGCTTTTCTGCAGATATCCAAGAAAAGTATTACATGGGCTTGTACCATATTTGTTGCGACAGGTTGGTTCTGGAGCATAAACTAATAGCTGAGTTAAAACAGAAATTTATTTCGCTTGTGAAGCATCRTGGAATTGTGTATCCCATGGGAAAACTGAGAGTGCAGTCCTGCATCTGTGTGCTGCCATATGCCCTAAGAGTGCAGATTCCTTTTTAAATTTTTTTACCTTCTCTTGGTACTGAAGAGCAGCAAGACACAGTTTCTGGGRGTTTTCATGTTGGTTTGGGTTTGTGTCAGGTCCAGACTTCTCTTCATATTCTCCCTTATCACAGCTACCCATTATCCTTGTAGGCGCATGTATCTGGAAGGAGAGGTACACCTGGACACATGGGTGTAAAGACCTTGAACAACTTGACTGAACAGCTGCTATTAAATTACACTAAATTAAAATGCAATAAAAGATACTAAGGATAYAGAATTCCAACTTTAAGCATTTGAACATAGGAGATGTAGCAGGAACATAGCAGGAAACAATTTTTTTGTCATTTCAGTGGAAGGAAACCTTATGTGGTAAGGTGTTAGTAGCCTATTTTAATCCAATTATTAAGTTCTGTCCAGATATCAAGTTTAATGGTACATTTAAGTTGTGGTTGTTTAATTTGTGCTTCAAGGTGAATTTTCTACCCCAGATTTACATTCTTTCTCCTTTTCTACCCATGTTCATCAAGGCCTCAACTTTCTCTAACTATGAGAGGTTACCTGTGACTGACTCAATYGTCACCACACAAACCAGAAAAAGGCCATTCGAGTCATCTGAAGCTCTTCAATATATCTTGATTTTTCTCAGTCAGCTGTACTAAGATGCCAAGATAATTTTTCCCAGCCCTTAGGGTAGGGTTAGAGCAAGTCCCTGATGAATACATGAACAAAAAAAAACAAAAAACAAAAAAAAAAA